>NC_140486.1:7163599-7288599 GCF_964271855.1 Acomys minous | reverse complement strand
AAGCATCCTTTTTTCACAAATTCTTATCTCGCACTATTTGCCTGTCTACAGAAGAGAGGGCAATTACAGGAAAAACAGATAAGGGAGCACAGAACACCTCCCAACTTAATTTCCAACGGTGGTTTTTATTTTTAAAGTAAGGACTATGGTGGCTGTGACTACACCACTGAGAGTTACAGACGCCACAGCCATGGTTTCTTAGGCCCACCTCTGACCAGGAACACCTGCTCTGCTGGGTTATTAGGGTCCCCAGCCTTTGCTGTCACTCCAGGCTCACATCCTGCCATGAGTAGCTAAAATTTGGAAAGTGACTTAGGGACACTCAAGTTTGGAGGATTCTCCTGAAAATCTTTGTGTTCTGTTGTAGAAGCCCATCCAGTGTGGGTCAGCGGCCACATTCCTGTTTCAGAGTTTGTCAGATGGGAAGGACTTCTCCCATGCACAGGGGAACACACATGTAAACACCTGAAGGCACAGGCAGTGTGACAGAGGCCTCTTTCTAGTTTTCTTTTTGCAAAACAGCTTAGTGTCAAATTCGCTCATGTGAGTAGACAGGCCTGGTGGGGACACAATGACGCCCCCTACGTCTTGGTGATGAATGACATCCTGTCCACAGTCTTGGGACCAGTGAGTAGCAAGGCGAATCATAATGGAGTCTGCAGGATGAAGACATAGCAAGGAATATGAGAAGAAAATTCTTCATGTTCCCTAATTCTAGCACTGAGTTCGTTCATGGGAAATTAATAACAAGGCTCCGGGGACTGGCATGGAAATTGACATGGGAGGCTTCCTAGCTGCGTCAGCCACTGGCGTAGCGAGCATCCAGTGGCTAGCCTGGAGACTTCATTTGTATAAGAGGAGGAAGAGAGAGCGCCTACCCACAGTTCATTTCACTCAGCACCCCATATATCCTACCACTCCAGAAAAGTCCAAGTCAGAGGATTTCACTCCTGGCTTCCAGAGGAAGAAGCTCATATCTGAGCTGGGAGGCAGAAAAGACAGAGTCCTGCTGGGATTGGAAGTAGGATGTCAGTTTTCCTAAGGGGTGTGAGCACATGATCAGGTGGGAGGAAATGTTGGTGTTGTACCACAGCTCAACACCTGCTCCCTGTCTCTTGACTCACTAGAAGGGGGGAGCCAGAGGGTCAAACTCAAAAGGAAGGTCAGAAGTGGGAAGGACTGATGCCCCCCCCACCCCGTCTTATCTGTGTGCATCCTCCAGATCGTCCAGGTGTACGCAAGTGTCTCCCTGCACCCCAAGATGAGGACCTATTATGCAAATTAGAAAATTCAAACAGTGAGGTGAAAAGTTGACCTTGTGCTTCCTCTCATATTACCAATACGGATTTGAAGTTCCCTAGTGACACTTTAAATAAAATATTATTGTACACTGATTTGTTTCATAGTTTACTTTTTAAAATTATCCAACAAAACAAATTATCATAAAAACATTTTATATAAAATATACTTTACTTGATTCTCCCTCTCACCATCTCTCCATCACTCTTAACTCTCCTGGTTACTCTTATAACCTGCCCCTGTTACTTAAGCCTGTGTGTGTGTGTGTGTGTGTGTGTGTGTGTGTGTGTGTGTGTGTGTTTGCATGCATTTAGGGAAGAGAGATAGAATTAGAGAATAATAGATAGATAGATAGATAGATAGATAGATAGATAGATAGATAGACCGACCAACCACTGACTGGTTTAATATATTTCTCCTTGAAATATGTCAAGCTTGCGGGGTGTGGTGGAACACGCCTTTAATCCCAGCACTCGGGAGGCAGAGGCAGGTGAATCACTGTGAGTTCAAGGCCAGCCTGGTCTACAAAGCAAGTCTAGGACAGCCAAGGCTACACAGAGAGATCCTGTCTCGAAAAACAAAAACAGAAAAAAAAAAAGAAAAGAAAAGAAATATGCCAAGCTCCACACTTTCAGAAATTAATGCACTTAACAAAGCTTCAAAATTATCTACATATATAGCTAACTTCAGGCATTATTTTAAACAATTGGAAAGCAAAAATAATTCATTACAATCATATATCACAATTTTTTTCCTGTTTCCTGAGAAGAAAATGATATTATAATTCACAAGGCTGTCATGCCTTACCATAACCCTTGCAGATGTGATTTTCTTGGGGTTTCCTCACATGGACTCAGAAGTAGCTTCTACAACAACATTGAAGTGGACACCGCTCATCTGAAAGAAAGCAGAGATGCTGTGATGCGTGAGGGAGAAGCCATGCAACCTGGCAGAGTCCGGACCCAGGAAGCCGTATCATCATGGGATGCATAGTGGTCACTAAGGAAAAGATACATGAAGCCTAAGTACACATGTGGAGATGGCTCGGTGGGTAAAATCCTCCCACACAACCCCGAGGGTAAGTCCAAAGGCGAGAAGACATATAAAAGCTGGTCCCAGCTGAGTTCCAGTGCTGTGAAGCAGAAACACACAAACAAGTTTCTACCATACGTCATCACAAAGGCAGCAACAACAGTGGCTCCAAAAGGCTCACTCCAGCACACAAACTGAGAAGGAACAACAGAGCTATGAAAATCTGGAAGTGGCTGGCACTGTCCCACAATGACAACCTACACACACACTCACACACACACACACACACACACACACACACACACACACACACACACACTGAAATGAGTTTAGTTAAAGAGATTTCAATTTCTGAAAGGCAAATTTGATTCTGAAACAAGTTTTCAAATTCCACACATGTGTGCGCCATGCTTCTGTCCCATGCCGAGGTGAGTAAATGAGCTAATCCGTAGCTCGCTCATCTCACGTGGAACTGTAATGAGATTTGGAAGCAAATTGCATGGGCTTGAAATGATAGCGGCTGCCATTGACCCAAGTAACTCCCATGCTCTGTTTTTGCAAATGATGGCTTATAAAAAAATAATCTCCTTTCAAAGAAACTCCAATCAACTCCTTCATGTGCACCTGCCAAATATCCGTTACCTAAGCTAATCGATACAAAGTCTCTGCAATTAGAAAACACAGCTCTAGGGGTGCCACACCCATCTTCTCCCAGGGAGGGCACCAGGCCAACTCTGCAGGGCTCAGAGCACAACCCTCTCTGATAATCCAGCCTCCTGAGCAGGGACTGGCTGAGAGAGACAGGTCTGAAGGCCAGGGTCTGGCACCAGGGACTCTGCTGCTTCAGGGACAGTCTCCTGAGATCGCTCTTCATCTTTCAAATGGAGGAGAGGTACAAGGACTCTACACTGGCCCAGGGTGGGATGTTTGCCACTGACTCAGAGGTTCCCGGCTGTGTGCGTGTCAGGTATCGGGTCATACACAAGACTGATGCATTCTATATTTTCTTGGATGGCGCTGTTTCACACACAGGACTTTCCTGTAGCAGGAGTCACTGAGAAGTGGAACTTTTTGTCTCCCAAACCCAGATGCTGTCACCTTTATTATTTTTTCTGAGAATGCTAAGTCTATTAAAAGGAGAATTTTCAGCATATTGTGTGTATATGTGCCAGTGATTGGGTTATGTATGTGCAGATGCGTATCTGCCTAAGTATGCATGTGTGCCAGTATGTGTTCCATTTATCACGAGCCCTGGTGTGTCACTGGCCATGAAACACTGCACATGCTGTGTGTTTTGAATCCCCCATTTCTTCCTTTAAGCATTTTAGATCTATTTGTTAGACTGAATATCAACCACACGGAAGGATGGGTTCCAGAGGTGGACAGCATGGAGGGGGTGTCAGAGCCCTCTCTCAAACATGCCAAAAGAAGGACCAAATATTTTCTAAGCTCTAAGGCTCTGGAATGCAGGTGTAACTCCACTGCTGCCATTTTCTGGACCAACATGAAATACTGATGCATATGGAAATAAGTGTTGATACATATGGAAATACTGATGCATATGGAATAATGCAACATGAAGTGGTTATGCATCACATCGTCTGACAACCCTTTTGTCAGTTCAGAGTGTCTTAGTCATTTAGGTTACATGAACTACATCACATGAGGTTACCTGTAAATGATGGATGTTCATCCTTCATGGTTTGGGGCCTATGGACTCCAACATGAAGGTGACAGTGGTTAGTATCTGAATAGTACTCTCTCTGGAGCCTTGTGCGTGAGAGAAGGGTATCTTTAATAATGGCGTTAATCCCATTGGTGGGCACCCTGCCCATTGGCTTCCTCACCTCCCAAAGTCCACTTCAGTATTAACATATCATACATTCAATCTCAGCACATAGAGTCTGAGACAGAGCAGACAGCCATCTTTGGAAAGTTTGTCTGAACTGGTCCTTGAATTGTTAGGCCACAATTTTTGTTTATAAGATCTGAATTCCAGGCTGACATACATCTGGTCAAGAGAAGTAAGTGTGGGACATTTTAAAAGCTGGGAGATACCTCTGTTAGCAGACTGCTTGCTATAATCACCTGACCGCAATCCTTGGAACCCGCCTGAAAGGCTGATGTTGTGGCATTTGCTCATAATCCCAGTGCCATGGAAGCAGAGATAGGAGGCTCTCTAGGGCTCCCAGGCCAGCAAGGTGCATAACTGGTGAGCATTTCTCCCCATCCTACTGAAAGGCCATTCTCATGAACCAGGTGACTTCCTTAGGAATGACATGCAAGGTTGATATCTAGCCTACACTTGCATGCCCACATACAAATGTCATGGCTTAAGACAGAATCCCAAATGGAAATCCCTAAGCTTCTGAGAACCAGGCTTCAGGCGTGGGCCCAATTCCCCTCACGCCATAACCCAGCATGAGTGGCTGTGGGACATGTTACTTCACAGTATTTGGAGACCCTCGGCATCTATGCAACTTCACACTGTAGCTTTCTGCAGCAGCTGATGGGAAGGCTGGCATGCTCCATGGGCGCATAGGGCAAGTGTTCTGGTTTCATTCTGTTGCTGAAATGAAATATCCTGATCAAAAGATGCTCCCATCCATCTCTGAGGGAAGTCAGGGTAGAAACCATGGAGGAGCGTGGCTTTCCATCCTGCCTGCTCACTATATGCCTCTCACCTCGTTTTCTCATACATCTGGGGACGACTTGCCCAAGACTGGTACCACCTCCAGTGGACTGGACCCCCTATATCAAATAACAATAAGGGCGGTCCCCACACTCACAGCCATGGGCCAGTCTGACCTAGGCATTTTCCCAATCCAGGGTTTCCTTAGGTGATACTAGGCTATGTCAAGTTGACAAAGCTAAACAGGATAGTTCAGTCTTGAGCCGAATTTCAGAGTGTATTACATTCAAACAGAGATTCCTACAGGGGATGAAAGACACACAGAACCACAAAATAGCCACAAGAGGCTGTGCAAGGCCAATCCCTGTGCACACACTTTCCTCTACACACAGACCAAGACTCCAAGCAAGAGATGTGCAGCGAGCTAGTGGGTCACTCAGCACCTCACGCCGCACCCAGTGCTGTCCCTGCGAAGCATGATTCCACCCATCCAGGACCTGACTGAAAGTATAAATGCTACAGAAAAATGAAGATAAAATGCACATTAATTTAACATGCAGAGGTTCTTGGAGGACCCTCAAGTTCATGGTCCTCAGTGGTCCTCAGATGGTCACAGTGAGAGGCAGAATCTATTCCTTCAGTGAGGCCTGCTCTACAGAATTTATCTTGAAAATTGAGTATTATAGATGCTCATTTATCTTCACTAAGTAACTTGAGAAAAAAAAAAAGAAGTGGACATGGATGCAGAGAAATAATCCAGGAATTACATGCTTGTTGCATTGGGTGGAGTTACATGAATGAAGTCAGTTAAAGATAGAGATTTTATTGGATATAAAATTGAACGTGTTTTATCTTTAAAAAAAATGTTTAAGAGTAGATGTAAGGAAATCATATTTGGTACACATGCCCTCAAACATTTCTTGAATTCTGTATCTAAGTAAACACTGAGCCATCCAGGGAGGATGCATGCACGGATTTGAATTTGTGGCTGGTGTTCGTTGGTGTTGCTATGGTTTTCGTTGCCAGTTTCTTCAAGTTTCACTTTTGGAATCAGAAGCTCCAAAGCACTGCCTATCCAGGTTCCTTTTCTCCTCCTCCTGAGATAGTACTAAATATGACCATATTTCTGAATGCCTCAGTAGTGAACCTTTGAAAATAACTGTACCTTATGCTCACACAATTTGCATATACCAAAGGAACAGTGAGATGAGTGTGTGAAGCCTCAAGTGGGCCATGTATGTCCAGGATGTCACAGAATCACTAGCTGAAACCTGACCATGTCTCTGACCTGCCTAAGCAAAGGAGGACTGGCTTGTCCCATCTGACAGATAATAGCATGCCGGAGACTGGCATATGGCTTCAGAGGAGTCTGAAAGGTGCTGGCCATCGACTGCAGCTTCGTTGAACAAGGCTCGGGGGTGTGAGCACTGCAGCAGGCCATGGGATTATGGGTGTTGCCTTCACTTTTCTGAACCTCACAGCTCCTGGTGCCCCAAGTTCACTTTACAAGCCACACCCTCACCCAGCAGGTGACCGACCCATTACCCATAGTTTTTCACTCCCCAGCTAGTTTGTAGGATCTTTCACCAGCTCACCCCTTCTGGTTGGAGGAACCAGGGGACAAGATGTCTTCCTATTCCTTCTTCCCACTTTCTACTCTCTCCTCCCACTCCGAAACAGCCCTAGTGGGCTCATGGTGACGATTCGACTTGTCATCCTAAGGCTAAGTACACCACGTAACTTATCAAAGTGACCATTCTCATGTCCCAGTCCTGTGTGCTGGCAAGCCGCACTACTGCAGAGGATGGGAGATCCTTCAGATCACTGGTGAGTTGGGGGAAGTTACAACTCACTCAGTGTGGTGGTGAGGTGGGGTTCTAGAAATCTCTCACTTTGGGACTTTCATTTCATCCCCATGCCTAAAATTCTCTCTGACTCACTTCTTCCGCCACCACTGTAATTTGGAGAAAAGTCAGAAAAAGTTTATTGTTAGCATAGCTTAGTCTCTGTGAGACAAAGTCACGGCCTATGAACTAATTCTTAGGCTTCAAAGCTGTTGTCCCCAAGCCAAGAAGTGCGCTGATAGTTTGGGTCGCAGAGCATTCTTACTCAGGAAGCCTGGGTCACTCACCACCCTAGCTGAGACAGTTTCTGAGCCAGAACGAACAAAAGGCAAAGAGTTCTTTGTGAGCTTCCTTCCTTCCCTCACCAAGATAGATTTCCCTTGCTCACAGGCACAGTGAGCCAGCTGGATGCAGAATGAGCCCCATTAACCAGATGTCGCCTGGCTACCAAAACCATCACCAGAGAGGGTGAGAGCCATGCAAGTGGTGAGCGAGAAGTTTAATTCGCCGACAATGGCATTTACACCCCATTCTATCTACTGTGCTTAGAGTGTAACAAGAGCACTCTGTCATCGAGAGCGCTTTGTCTGTCCTCCGGAAGAGGAATCAATGCTTTTTTTTTTTTTTAATCCTGCACAGAGCAGTTTCTCCTGGTGGTTTTCCCTGGAATTGCCACCACAGAAGCTGTGGATCAATGTACAGGAGCGCCTGCCCAGCTCCCTAGCTACAACTCACAGCTGTGCATTCCAACAGGAGGTTAATCACAGCAAGACTCCACAGCTCCTTTCCACAAGAGATTTTCCAAAGGTTAAGTAATAGCCACACTTTAAAGTTCCTGTACCACCCAGGTGTGTGGCCTGGCACTCTAGTAAACAAAGGTAGGAAAGCTACAAGTTCAAGACTAGCCTGGGAAACTTAGGGAGACTGTCTCAAAACAAAAAGTAAATGAAAGAAGAGATTTGTTTGCTTAGTGCTGGAGCAATTGTCTTGCATGAGTGAGGCTGCGGATTCAGACCTCAGAATCAGCACACACATACACACACACACACACACACAAATACACACATGCACACAAACACACACACACACACAGGCAAAACACATACACACCACACACACACACATGCACACACACACACACAAAACACACACAGGCAAACCACACACATTTTACACATATATACCATACACACACAACACCCCCCACACACAACAAATATACACTCACAAACACCATATACACACACCACTACACATGCATACACACCAAATATACACACACCAACCATATACCACACACACCATACACACTTACACGCAAACCACATACATACCACATATACCATATATACCCACACAAACCACATACACATCACAGACACCACACATTACACACATACACACACTGCACACATACACATGCACTACACACCACACACCACACATCACACAGGCACACACACCGCACACATCACGTACCCTGTTTCTTTCTCAGCAATCCTGCTGTGATAGACAAATATGCTGCTTGGTATTGTATATTGATTATGTTTCTAAACTTGCTGAATTCCTTTATTGCTCTGTCTTCCAATGTTGTGTTTAGAATTCTGCATACATAGAATTAGATCTGCCTCAATGTGAGTGAAGACTCAGGAAATACACACTTGTTAAAGCATTAGGAGAGGAAGTTCCAGAAGCGTTTTGCAGACAGAGGTTTGTTCAGCAAGCCAGAGGGATCTACAAGTCCAGAAGGCAGGCAGCCCTTCTCTGCAGTGGGACCTGCTCTGTGGCAGGGTGGGAAATGATGGATTCTCTACAGATGCATCAGACCCAGCAAAGAGAACCAGTGTCTGCGATGTGTCTGTGGTTTGTGTGGGTGTATATGGTATATGGTGTATGTGGCGTGTGTGTGTGTGTGTGTGTGTGTGTGTGTGTATGAGTGTGTTTGGGAACCCTGTACTCCTCATATGCACAGACTGAACCTTGGGTCATGTTCCCATGGTAGTGAGGGGCCTTGGGGACAACAGAAGTAAGATCTGTCACCAAGCCACACCAGATATCCAGGAAACAAACACTTGAGAGTCACAGAAAACATGTTTCTACATCAAAAGCAAGCAGAGCGGCCTAGTCTGTGAGACGATCACATCCTGCCCACACCTGCTGTCTCCTGAGCAGTCCTAAAGGGTCTTGACAGAGCCAGGAGGTTTTTATGTAGGCTGAGCAAATGCACCTTTGAGACCAATGCTGGTAAATCCCGATGCTAAAATATAAGTGGAAGTAAGTGGCAAGAATCAATAGATCTTCGAAGAAAATTGTAGGGGAGTGGATAAGAGGTAGGTGTGTGTGTGTGTGTGTGTGTGTGTGTGTGTGTGTGTGTGTGTGTGTGTGTGCGCGCGCGCGCACTACCAGAGATTCACACAGGTGACTCACATTTTTTCCTTTGGGTGATTCGGTCTCTGGTTATCCTCGTTTTGTGGAGGTAGCAGTGGGAGCAGCCTGGGCCTATCCCAGTGGCTCATTTGATGTCCATACCCCTCGGGTTCTCAGGACCTCATGTCCTTAGAAGGTCCTCCTCTACCCTACCATGGCTCAGTCTCTCACAAACGTTATTGTGGAGTACTATCCAACCCAGAAGTCGTCGGGAGAGTCGAGACTTCATTTCTGTCACACGCATCTAAAAGGAACTTTGTAAACGTGGAAGAATTTGTTTTGAATGATGGGTCGAATGTCTGTCTAGAGTCACTGGGCTCTCTTGGTTCTGGGCCTATGTCCAGAGGGACACTACCTAACAGGAAGTGTGCATAGGAGTAGCAGAGGCTAATCTCGTGATGGCTAGAAGACTGAGAAATCAAGAGAGGAAGGGGCCTGTGAGAAGGCAAAAGCCCCCAGTGAACCCACTTTCTCTACTTAGGCTCCATCGTGTACAGTTTCCATTCAGTTATGCATCCGTATGTGGACTGTCCAGTTATCAGATGGATCCAGGCTTCACAGAAGCTGCACTTTGAGCGTTGCCCTAGGGACAACACCTCCCACATACAGACTTCGGTGGGACAATTCAGAGCAAAACCACAACAAGGTATATGCAAACTGTGGTGATTTGTAAATTAGCCAAGTTAACTCAAATTGACATCTTTGAAATGGTGGCTTAATAGCCCATCACATATTTGCAGAGTCTTGCAGTGGTCTGACAGAGACTCAAGGGGGGTGCTATAGGTGACCAGTGAGAAGGTAGAAAACATTGCAAAAGCCAGCCACGCAGCAACAGAAGTGTGCATGGGGTGTTGAAGGCATTAATCACCTCAGACCTCAAGAGGGACAACTGGGGAGATATGCTGGGGACACCCTGCAACTTGGTCACCAAAACTTACATCGGGACATCTTCAGGCTTTGCTTCCCGGATACCAAGGGACAAGTGACTGGCGAACTAGGTAAAGAGTTGTAACTTCAGACTCCCCACTGGAGGGAGAGGGAAGCAGGCCCATGGGAAGGGAGTAAGAGCATATGGCTGGGAGACAAATCTAAGCACTTCTCTGAATTGCAAACCTTTGACTGCATTCCTCTATGTCGACTCCCACAATCTCACATGCTCTTATATCATCTTTTCATAACCGTATCACATTTTAATATTTTTACCATAAGCATACAACACTTGGTTTTGTGACTTTTGCAAAGAACATGGCTCGCTCGTAAAGGACAGGATGGCTTCCCTCAGGAAGCACTTCACTTAGCAAGCATCTAGAAGGGGCAGAAGCACAGACTGGGACAATCCTTTCCCCAGTCTCACCACAAAGGTGGAGGACAGAGATACACAGTCCTTGGCACTTGGGCATTCCTGGGCTACTTCTCAGCGTCCTATAGCTCAGGCATTTGACCTCATGAGATATTTTTGTTGCCAATTATTTTGATTTGAACCTCCTCCCTTTTCTGTTACTTTTTCTGGGGAGGAGCAAACATCTAGTCATCCCAGGTCGGGCACGTAGGCAGACAGAAATGATTGCACCCACATGGAGATTAGTTAGCCAATGACGAGCTGATTTGAGGTACTCAAAGCATCATGGGATGGCCACCTCCAGCAGAGGTGATGACTCATGATGCGGCTGCATTTCTGGAAATCTCTGCCCAGTACACAGGAGGCAGATAGACTAGGGAAGTCTCTTTTCACCAGCAAATGTTACCTCTTTTATAGATGGGGAGGAGTCTTGTGAACTTGTAACCTTTTGAGCCTCCTGTGCCTTATAAACTGTATGAGGTTCCAGAACTTTCTGAATGTCCTCAACTTTCTGAATCTCATAGGTCTCACTTTTTTTCCCAGAAAAAAATGTTTCATTTTTGGAAGAAATGGCTATTTAATATTCACTTACAAAGAAGCCATTATTAAATAAAATATGCACTATATGAAAAGGCTGACTTTAATTAGCATGTTGTAATGAATATATTTAAATAACCACACTAATTGCATATTAACGCTTTTTCTAATTAAAAATGTAAAACATCAAATGTGGAATAGAAGTCAAGAAAAGCAAAAGTGAATACCAGTGGAAAAATTGTGCATCACACTCTTCCCATCACCTCAAATATTATTATGTGACATCAATGAATTTGTCAAGTGAGGGTACTTGGTTCTCTCACTGGATGAGCTACCCTTGCTTTTGATTAGCTTCTGAGGGTAGCAATGAGTTTTAAAAGTCACCATGTCAGATAAAGAATATAGGACTTTGCAAAGTGGAATATTACCCTCAGTCTTGATACTCTTACCCTATTATTACAAACATAGTTTTTAGAGAGCTACATATAAAATGATATCTATACCAAACCCCCAAAATCTAGAGTCTGTGATGCATCCACCATCACCGCTGCCACCACCACTGCAACCACCATCACCACTGCCATCACCACCATCACCATCACCACTGCCACCACCACTGCAACCACTATCACCACCATCACTACCACCGTCACTGTCACCACCGCCACCACCGCTGCCACCACCGCCACCGCCGCTGCCACCACCATAGCTTCTAGCCTTTTCATATCTGGCATAACCATTGTCACCAACAGAAGTACCATCACTTCTACCAATAGTTCAATTATATCCATAGTTATCATTATGACCAGCTCCAACACCACCACCACTGACATCACTGCTACCGAAATCACTATCACTATTCTTACCACAGTCACCATGACCACCACATCGCCCTCACCACCACACCACCACCACCATTATCAAGTTCATCACAAGCATCCATCATTACTAATACCTTTAAAACTGCCACTGCTACCATCACCATCTCTGATAGCTTTCTAGTACAGTTTGATTCCTATGGACTGATAGCCAATTGCAGAGAACACAGTGGGCAGTAGAAAGCCATCCAACCTTTAGTCATTTGCAACTCTCTTTACCAGGGTCGTCGACAAATGCCCTTAGGTCCCACTTATGTTTTATTTTTGCATCATTCGCCTGAAGTAGAAATTCCTCAAAGGCTGCCCTAGTGTTTCCTAGGTCTTCATAATGCTTGACTGTGTCCACCTCCAAAGCTCCCTCCCTGTTTATTGTTAAGAATGTCCCACCCCATGACATCCGTGTGTGGCTGGTGATGCTCAGATTTCCATGAACAGTCTGTTGCACCCTTAACTTTGGGGTTCAAAGTAAAATCAGTTTTTCATTGGCTCACAATGGCATTATTGTTTATAAAGAATATTATTGATTATAAAGAAGAAGGTCAGGGGTTTCCTTGACTCAGAGCTTCCTGAGCTACAGATGCAGCTTTAAGTAGAAATGTACCCAGGAGATGGTTATGGTGGATGGGCTCTAGTTCAATATGACTAGTTAGACCATAAGCAGGAAGCTTTAGTGCAGGGCTGGTTTCCATACAATGTTGAGTAATTGTTAGGTGTGTGTGTGTGTGTGTGTGTGTGTGTGTGTGTGTGTGTGTGTGTGCACCCACCCCAGTCCTTGTGTGGAGCACAGAGGACAGCTCTTTGGAATTGCTTCTCTCCTTCTACTTTGTTCTGAAGGCAGGGTCTCTCTTGTTTCTGTCACACTGCATACTCTAAGCTGTGAGATTCTCCTGTCTCTACCTCCCTTTCACCACAGGCATGCTGGGATTACAGATGAATGTGTGCTATGGAATCAGGATGCTTCACATGAGTTCTGGGGACTGAACTGGTCAGGTTCACTTGGCAAGCCATTTCCCCCAAAATCATCTCTCTGGTCCCTGATGAGGAAGTGTTTAAGTGATAACATGCTTTTATCTGATGACATAGCTGACCGTCTGACTTCCAGATGTGGGGAGTGAGCACAGCTGGCCTGCAAACAATCCACCCTATGGTGCTTCTCTGCCTTCTTCTATTCATTTCCTTGGAAAAACATAGCACAACAGCAACACACAGACAGACAGACAGACAGACAGACAGACAGACAGACAGACAGACAGACAGACAGACACACCTTCTTTTAAAGCGTCCTGAAAGTGTTAAGGGTTATATAAACAGACAGCTCCTCTGGCCATGCACCAAAGGCACAAAGACAAGGACCAGCTATTTTAAAGTCCCAAGTGCTGAATTCTCTTAGGTGTGACAGCTGATTCTCCTGGAAGATCTTGATGCAATTGTGACCTTATTGAGGAACTCAAGCTATAACCTGCCCCTTGCCTCCTGGGAACTGTTGTTTTCTACCTTCCACCACAGTGATTTCAGTCAAATAAACAATGAAGTCATAGCTGTCAGGAGGGTTCATTCGCCCAGCATTACCTTTGCTTTGTAAGGAATAAAACATGATGCTGTGTGTGGACCAGAGATGAGACCACATGACATGTCTGCTCAGTGGCGACACATTGGAAGCCACTTTTCAGAGGCATGCCTCAGGGAGGAAGATTGCACTCAAGGCATAGGTGGACATTAACATTAGGAAAAGACAATATGGGGCGGCTGCAGATGGCATCTCCAGCCTGGACCAGATAAAGACAGTTAATTATGCTCAGGGATATTTATTACCCCAAAGTGTCTAAATAAAATGTAGCTCTTAAACTATTACCCAAGTAAGCCCAATGATTTTTAACTGGTTCTTTTTACTTCGTATTGATAATCTGTAAAGAACAAACATACATAAGCACAATTTCTCAAAACACAACCGATACCAACAGACATAATTTCCAAATGCAGAGAACATCTTGAAAACTAATGATGAACTCATGTTCTCGACGACACGACCTTCACCAGGAGGTGGCATTGAGTGAGCACTGGCCATGGCAAGAGAAAACTTTGCTTTTTTTTTTTCTTTTTCTTTCTTTCTTTCTTTCTTTTTTTTTTTTTTTTTTTTTTTTTTACAAAAATTAAATGGTTCATCAGCTAGAGAAGTCAGCATTAAAATCCTTTTATGCACTTACATAAAAAAATTAACCTTAACAAATAAAACCAAGCTGAGAAGCACTTATCCTTGCTTATCTCTCTGATTACTGTATATTAATTAAGATGTGAATTACGGCTTGAAATAAAAGGGTGCCTGGGATCCCAAGAGAACACAGAATGAATGCTTCTATGCGAGCCCATGAGGAGGGTGACTAGGGGAGCAATTGAAAAATGAATGTTTACTTTTAATGTTTTACTTTGCTATTTTCCTTAAAAGAAAATCCATATGAATTTATATTGTTTGCACTCTGCGTTCTCTGACAGTTGGAAAGCGGCTGCGCGTCGGCATCGGTGTGTGAACGGCTGCATGGCACGGCTCCATAATCCGTCTCAGCCCAGGTTAAGTGATGGAATTCATTTAAATGCCCCAGAAGTAATCATCCACAAAGAGTACATTATTTCTCTTTTATGAATTTTCAAACCTAATACTGATGGGTGGCATGCAATTAAGCCTGATCAATATGTAATTTAGGTGGGCTGACATGTTTTCAAATTCTCAGAATATAGATTCTTTCAATATTGCAAGACCTTAGTGAAATACTTAGCGCTTATAAGAGAGCTAAGTCAGGTTAGTACAGTATAGGAAAAAAAAACAAGTTTAGCCAGAAGATATATGATGGAGTAATTATACTCTGAGACTTTAATTTCTGAGCAGAAACATAATTGGGAAATTGAGCGTGTGCTTCATCCAGTGCCGTCTCTGTCTCTCTGTCTCTGTCTCTCTCTGTGTCTCTCTCTGTCTCTTTCTCTGGGTCTCTCTCTCTGTCTCTATGTTTCTGTCTCTATGTCTGTTTCTGTCTGTCTCTGTGTCTCTGTCTCTGTGCTGTGTGTGTGTGTGTCTGCCTGTCTATTTGTCTGTCTGTCTGTCTGTCTCTCTCTCTCTGTCTCTCTCTCTCTCTGTCTCTCTCTCTCTCTCTCTCTCTCTCTCTCTCTCTCTCTCTCTCTCTCTGTGTGTGTGTGTGTGTGTGTGTGTGTGTGTCTTATATTCTTTGTTCTAACTAGGAACCAAGAGAGTGATGATTTACAAGATTTTGTGAAGAAGCAACTTGGTAACTTTGATGTGCAAAAATAAATGGGTTACAGCTACTAATTAGAGGTTTGTTGAGATTGGATAGATCATAATACATGCATTCACAAAGGCTTATTGCCCAGAATCAAAGGGAGAGAAAAATAAAAATAAATAAATAAATGCGCCCACACAGGCCCGTGGAGGGTGGGATTACCATAATGACCCTTTGTGTTAAGCTAATAAACAAGGGGAGAGTACATCAGCTCTCGACCTTAGAGGTGAAGGGTGGTGCCCCCTAGTATTACTAATTAGCCCGCTGTCACCCACACGATAAGAATTACACTTGAGCCCCTATGATTTGACAGGATTCAATTTTAAATTTCATGCCTGAGGTCCTAAAGTGCTCTCTCGCCCTTTACACTTGCATATCACCCCTGACCAAGCAGATACACTTAGGGCTTTACGCAGGAAGACCCCATTTGGAAACCGGAATGCTGGCTGCTGAGCTGCGGAGCCAGCTCTGCTCTATCCTGTGAGCAGGCATGTTAACATAGCCTGTGCTTTCTAAACAGGTTTTGCTTAGCATGCTGCTGTGAGCATCGGTGGACTTTGACCTCTGAAACGGCCTTCCTCATGACATGTTTATTCAATGTTCCTTCTTTTGTGTCATAACTTGTTTAAAGTGGGGGGCCTGCTTCCAGAGGCCTTAATAGTCATGCAGAGGACTACCCATGGGTGGGGCAGACTGTGGGGGCCCTCCCTTTAAGGGATGGACAGAGACTGAGCATCTTCTGTGAGACTGATATTTTAAGACAGGGCATGCTGATGTGCTCCATGGGTTCATAGACCACACACATGTTGTTCTCCAGGCATTTCCAATTCTTTACTAGTCAGGGAAATGTAAGCATATTGAAATCATCTGCTTCCTGGCATGCTCGTAGCCTCTCCCAGCAGGAACATCTGAAGTGTTAAAGAGGGGTGCCACTTCTTTCCTTCATCTAATCTCCCCAGCAAAAAAAAAATGGGAGAATAAACTCTAAATCTTATGAGCATTGATGTAAACAAAGGCAGGGCCTGCGCAATTCATCCTCTTTACTTGTAATATGTCTTCTTCCTTTAAACTCAAACCTGTGATCTCAGACTTGTCATTTGGAAGAACCTAGAGTAATGCTAAGGCGGGGGCTTTCTCTGCACTGTTTCCTGGTCACTGGGACAGAAATGACAAAGGGGTCTGTCCATTACCGCTTCAATACAGTGCTCAATAGCAGGAGGAAATTGATGGCGCGGCTGTGCCATCGCATTGGGGAAACTTATGATGCGGACAATAGCACTTTCAATAAAAGGGCTCTTGATTTTCTATGTGTCAAACTGTTTTAATATTAGGGCATTTCTAGGTCAATGAAGGGTTAATGTAGCATCATAAATCATATCTCAACAAGAGCCCTAAGCTTACTGTGTGTGAAGAGTGGGCCGTTAAGGTCAAAAAAGCATCACAAAAAGAAAACACCGAATGTAAGGGGTAAGGCAACACGAAATTCGCATTTCTCTTGCTGTCCCCAGCCAGACATCACATAGCATGCTAAGGAGAGTGAATAATAAGGGAATTAGAAATTAATGATTCTCTGCTATGTAAATGGCAATTAAAGGGCATGCGTGCCGTAGGCTGGGACCAGCAACCCAGCTCCATTTGTCTGCATGGAAACTGAGAGCTAAGGAAAATGCTCCCTGCTAGAGGGGTTCACCTTCTTTCCACAGAAGCCCGAATACACGGAGAGGCTTACCTGGCCAACCCCACGCCACAGAATTCCAGTATGGGCTTATAGCTCACTATATACAGATAGATACATGCAACTGTTCCAAGGATGCAGCACCTGGGGCAGGCAGGTCCATTAGTCACAACTGCAAGCATCCTTGCTCCCAGCAAAGCCACACCTTGTCTGTTAGTTTTCAGTTTTCCCCACATGAAAAGCTCTGGAAAGACTCCTTTTCCTCAGAGGTTGTCATCTGCTAAGGTTTTTAGTCATGAAAAATAGGGGGAAAATCCTGTACCACTGTTACATGTACATACAATAAAAAAAAATTAAAAATAGCGGGAAAATCCTGTACCACCACTACATGCAATTTAAAAAACAAAAAACAAACCAAATTCAATAAGAGTTAATGACGAGCTGCTTTGAAAGAGCCCTTGCCTCTTCTTATCTGTGCACTTAGTGTGAGGCACCATGCAGATGACACCTTTTGTGGACATTGTTTTGGGAAACAGCATTCTCCCCAATCTTGCCTGAGGAGGGAGGGAGGGGAGGGGAGGACAAGCCAGAGAACCTGTGCTGCAGCCTGGCTGCGGCCGGTTGTCCTGGCCTCGGGAAGCAAACACATCCCTGGATAGGACAGTCCATCCAGTCAAAACTCACACAAAACTGAACTCCAAAACAGGCCAGAACAAAGCACTCCGAGAGAAGCGCAAACTTGAGCACAATTTGTCACGTAAATTCTGCAGTTCCCTGCAATATTCGGCGCTAGCATGTGAAACAAATGTGTTTCTGGGAGGAAAGTTGCATTGACTGAGGCAGCAAAGAGCAATTTTCTGTCGTTTAATGAAGGATGGAGAAAAGGCTTGATAAAGCACCCGCTCATTACAAGTTTGTTTTTGTGTGTGTGTCCGGATGGCCGGCAGAGAAAACGCCTGTGTGCTGATGAAACGGTGATCTCCCAGCTCAATCTTCCCGGACAAGTTGGGATGGGCAGACACAATCTTATTCTATTGCAAATTCATTTGGACAGTGCAAAGCAAAGGACAGAATACAAGTGCGGCCTGATGGTGGTTGCTGTTAGCTAAAATGATACAAAATGCTGTCATCGTTAGAGAACTTAGGCTTTCTCTAAACTGTAATGTGTAGCATTAAACTGTAGATATGTATTCAGAGTCACTCATAAAAGAGCTGATTATTCTGACACGTTCTTCACCATATTGACCTAGGAGATACATTTAATAGATACTGAATTTTTAGCCTAACACAATAATACAACGATGCATTATATTAATCTAATAATTTATATTTACTTTTCGTTAGTAGCTGGAAAAAAAATCAACCTGAACACTGAATTTAAAAGTCAGTTGAAAACTTTGGCTATAAGAACAAATCTGAATACTTTGTAGTTTAAGTCAGAATTTAAAAATTGATAGATGAAATAAAAGCATTTTATAATTTAGAGAAATTATATGCATTCTTTTTTTCATTTTTAGCTAAATTGAAATCACGGGAAGGGTCAGGTATTTGTCACCTTAAAAACAATAACAAAAACTTTAAGGAGATGGTGCTAAGGTAGTCTTAGGAGCACATAGCTCTTATGAACCATGAAGGGTTAGAATGCACAAGCTGTGAAGGTTATTAAGAAGATATTTAGAAGGGTCAGGCACGGTGGCACATGACTTTAATCCCAGCACTTGGGAGACAGAGGCAGACAGATCACTGTGAGCTCAAGGCCAGCCTGGTCTACAAAGTGAGTCTAAGACAGCCAAGACTACACAGAAAAACCCTGTCTCAAAAACAAAACAAGAAGGAGGAGGAGGAAGAAGAGAAGAAGGAAGAGGAGGAGGAGGAGGAAGAAGAAGAAGAGAAGGAGAAAGAGAAGGAGAAGAAATACCTAGAAAAGACAAGGGGTCAGGAGAGGAGGGAAAAGAGAAGAGGTGAGAGAGGAAGAAGGAGAAAGGGAAATAGGGAAAAGAGGAAGAGTAAAGGGGAGATAGGAGAAGAGATAAAAGGAGGGAGAGGGAGAAAGAGGATAAGAGAGAAATGAGAAAAGGAAAAAAAGAGAAAACAGACACAAAAGGAGGGAAAGGAAAAGGAGAGAGAAAAGGAAGAGAAGGAGGGAGAGGAGGAGGGCAAAGGGGAGGAAGGAGGAGGAGGAGGAAGGAAAAGGAGGGGGAAGGAGGAGGGGGGGAAGGAGATGGAGGAGTAACCACCCCACTGGCACTGCTGCTTCCGCTGCCCCTTCCCTCTGTGGGCAGCTCGCCTGCAGGGCCTGGCCGCCTAGACTCCTCCATATTTCATCCTTTTCCTTTTAGCTCCACATTCCGTGCCACGGTGGCTCCAGTTAGCACCCTACAGATTGCTGGCTTCTCAAGAAAGGACGCTGACTCCTCACGTGAGCAGACACAAGCCCAGCCTCAAGTCACTCCAGTCCTTACCCAGGTCTCATTAAGGAATTGAGTTCAAACTCACAGCCCTGGACAAGCCTGCACTTTACAGCTGAGCTGGCCTTCTCTGGTCAGTGTACATGGCAGAGCTGGATGCGGCCTTCAGGCCACAGCAGCAGTGTTTCCTCTTCCCTGTGTTATGTTAACACTTTAAAATCTGGATTTTAAAAATATGAATTAGTGGATTTTCTGTTTGACTTGAGAGATGTATGGGTCTGGCAGTGCTGAACCCTGTCTTTGGCTCCGGGGGCTGGTGTGCACACACGGTTTCTGTAGCATGTGGATGCTCTGCAACACCAGGGCCAGCACACTGCTGCTTGCTGCTCATCACAAGCCAGCCTGGGGGTCACAGGGCCTCAGAATGCAGAGCTCCACAGGACTGCAAGGGGCAGGTGCAAGATGATTGGCAGAAGAATAGAAATATGCCATTTTCAAAGGCAACATCCCACTAATCATCTGGCTTTACTGCCATTGAACACCACATTCCCTGTCCCCCACAAGAGAATGGCATTACCTTAAGGGGACAGCCTTCGCTTACATATGCTCACCCAGAACCAGAATCCTGCTGGTGACATCAGCTTCCCCAAGCATGTACTTAATGCAGCATTGACACGGGGCTTCTCCTGGGGAAGACCCTGCAGGGAGGGCAGGATGACAGACAAACGACCGCATTCAAGTCTAGCTTAGCAAACAGTGAGCCTACAGAGATTCCTTAGAGGTGCATGGGCAACCTGGACAGATGCATCATGGGAAAGCCTCACCAGCACCCAGGATGGTGCTGGCTTCATGAAAGCTTTTACTAAAATTTTCAGCATCAACCAGTCTCCTGCTCCTCTTGTATATTTCAGTGACAAGTCCACAACGTATCTCAAGGTTGGAAGACAGACTTCAGGTGACACTCGGCAGATCTGACCTCTAAATCTGATTTCTAGATGGCAGTGGCCTCATCATGCCATATTTAAGCTTTTGAAATAAATGAGTGCATTGGGAATATGTCCCTGTTTAACGGAGTTTACCAGTGTCCTAAAGGGTTAAAAAAAAAAGCCCTAAGTTCCTGGAAAGGCTAAGGGTTGCCTCACAAGAAATGTCATCCTGTGCCCGTGACATGTATTTATAAATAAAGCAGGTCTACAGGAAGCACAAGAGTAGGGAGGAACGTGAGTGAGCTGCCCAGAGCTTCTCTTATAAATGGGGAGAGGACTGTGTGCACAAACAAGAAAAGAAGGCAAGCAGTGATTGGAATGCCGAGGGCTGGGTGAGCCTGTGTGCGCCACAGGCTTTGTGCCTTGTCCCAGAAGGCAGAGAACACTGCACACAGAGCACAGGATCTATTTCATACCAAGTAGAATTGTGGTAGATCAAAGCCAACCACTCCTTTAAGAAGGTATTTCTCCCTGGCGGATAAATATGCTTCGTTTGATCCCATGTTACAAAGCAGGTCCCTGTCTACTTGCCTGCCAGGGAAGCCTGCAAAGAAGACCCCCGCCCCACCCCCACCCCCGGCAAGCAGAACCTCTTGTGAACCTCCTTCCCTGTTTGAGTACCCAGCATGCACGCCTGAGAGCATATGCTCACGCCAGCCCCATGGCAGCTAACACCCTGGTCAAGCCGAGCTTTAACACTACTGCACCTCCACCCATGTTCAACATTATGTATGGGTTTGGCTAAAAAATCAGGAGAAAAAAAAAGGAAAATAGACAATTTCCTAACTGATAGTATTTTTTAAATCATCAAACCAACTACTTAGAGGCCAGGACAATTTGGGATTTTGAAATGTATCAGTAAAATGTGATGTTTGATTTCAGGCCAATGGTAAAAGCCTAATTTCTATGAACTTACAGAAGAAAGCATGCCTCCCAGGCTCCCAGTGACAATCTACATGGCAGGAGATGGTGCTTGTCCCCACGTGGGCACAAACTGCCTTTAGCTCAACATACATTTTAGCTATCCTAGACCTGTAGGCTCAATTTTCTTAAGAAATATATTTTATTACGAACCTATTAACCAAACATATGTCATTTATAGCCCAACTAACCTAAACAATAGGAAAAGGAGATTAAAGAACACAATAACAAAACCGTAAGGATATCAGTTGCAAGGAACAATTCTCCTGGCATGATCAGCAGGGTTTCTTCTGCTGGAACCTGGAGTAACCAGAACCCAGAACCTCAGCAGGAGCCCAGAGCCCCAAAGCCTTCCCTCAAGCAGTTCTCTCTAGGAGCGCCTCAAAGTGAAGCGATGAACAGCCAAAACTATCCCAGTCTCCAAAAGCCCCACCTCCAGTTGTGGCTCACTTACATATCTCCTCCCAGAGTTTGTTCATGAATCTTTTCAGCTGGTAACAATCAAGCTCCTGCACGAGGTGGTTTGCCTTCTAGTGGAGTAACATCACCTGTTCTCTCACAAGGACATTCCTCATCCCACACTTGGGATCATAACAAAAACAGGTTTATCTCTCCCTCATAGACCTTTTATTTACTTATTTTCTCTTCTGGCCCTGTCACTCCTCCTGCCACCTCAGCTTGTCCTAGACTTCTTGTTGGCCAAGTGCTGTGGCCAGAGCCAGCACCACAGGGCACCATGTTGGCTGGGCAGCCACTGACAGTTTGTTTCAACACACAGCATGTTTTAGGCTTGAAATGAGTCCAGCTGACCAGGCTGGACATGGAAGACGGAGAGTTCCTCTCTGTTTCCTGAGGTCACTCACCAACTCACTCTGGCTGCTCTTGTAGTCATGGGATGCCCCAGGAGTCTCCTTTCCTAGCCGTGATTCATTGGAAATTGTGTGGCTAGGTACCACTGAGCTTGGGCTCTCTCCTCTAAAAGTGAACTTACAGCTTTGAAAGTGCTGGCTCAAGCCTGTGATCCTGAATCAGGCGTGGGGAGGCTGAGGCAGGTGGATATCGTTTTAGAACAGCCTGGGCTACCCAGGCTACGTAATGAGACAGAGCCACAAACAAACAAAGCAAGTGTTTCCAGGGACAGAAGCGTGAAAGAAGCTCACATGGTGTCCTCTGAAGTACAATTTTACCCATGTTTCCTGTAACTTAAAGGAAACAATAGAATTTTTAAAAATTTTGTCAACATTTTTCAGAGAGACTTAAGCAAGATAATTGTAACACTATGGATGCTTAACTAAAAAAGTTTGCTTTCAAAGAAACGTGAAGAACCAGGCGCAAACTTTCATATTCTTTGTTTCTTTCCTTCCAGTGTGAATTTTGTTTCAACCACATAAATTTATCAGAATTATCAAGATTTCAGAGAAATGCCACAATGATGCCTAAGTAAAACAATGAGACCTGTGAAATTTGTAGTAAAATGTCTTAGAACAAAACACAACAAAAAACAAACAACAAAAAAACTACCTTGAGGACAAAGCAATGGAGTTTGTTTCTCTGTCTGTTTATTTTACTGTGAACCCCACAGCTTTATTTATAAGAAAGCTTTTGAGAGATATGTATTACTTCACCATTAAGTCTTGGGGTTAACGTGGATTGATAAGTGTCCCCTTAGGACACAGAAGGGACCGTCGCAAGAAATACATGTAACTATGTTTGTGTGGGTTTGGTGTGTGTGTGTGTGTGTGTGTGTGTGTGTGTGTGTGTGTGTGTGTGTGTTTGTGTGTCTGTTTGTCTTTTGAGTGAGGGTTTCACAGAGTCAAGGCTGGCCCAGAACTTTTTGCAGCTGAGGCTCGTTTTGAACTCCTGACCATTGCCTTTCTGTCTTCTGAGTAGTCCCAGGGTTACAGGCATGTAACCACTCACCACACCCCGCTTGCTTATTTTAGTGAAAGAACAGATTTATACGGTGTCATCCCCAGACAGTCTGGTTATCGCTCTACCATCTTGGCTAGGCTCAGAGAAATTTTTCTGTGGGAAGTCAGAACCAGTGCTGACCACTCCCAGGGTCAGCCGAGTGACTCATGATGTCACTCTTCATCTCCGAGTGACTCATGATGTCACTCTTCATCTCAGCCAGTCACAAAAGCTGGCAGTCTCATCCCCTCATAGCCAAATCAGCTAAGCCACATAGAGGACAGCTCCCAGTCACACAGAGTATAAAGATCAAAGGTCCTCAGAGGTGAGCCGCCTACAAACTGTGGCTTGAGAGCATTTTCAAGCAGAAGTTATTAGAGGAAAGAGATCTGATGTAAACAAACTTCCAAGCTGAAGCAGAGAGCACAGGGGGAAGGAAAACTATGGCGTGCTCCGGTACCTCGGACAGCTGGTGGATAAGACTGGAAACGCAGGTGGGCACAGGCAGCTCAATATTCCACCAGCATAGCTTACTATTGGGGATTAAAGAAAGCAGATTATTAAACATATTTGGAGAGGTCTTATTACATAGAAAAGGTAGGTTGTACATACAAGGACAAAATCTGGAATTGCCAAAAGACAAGCCTCTGGGCACGTCTGGACGGAAGCACTTAATTAGATTCATTAAGGTGGGAAGGGCTATCCTGAGTGTGGGCGGCACAATTCCATGGGCTGGGGCCCAGGACTGAAGAAAAACTGAGCGCCAGCATCCATCTCCCCTCTTCCTGACTGCAGATGCAATGGGAGCCTCGCATTTCTACTGTTATGGCTTCCCCATACTGTGGACTGCATCTGCAGACGGTGAGCCAAAGGAAACTGTCCTTAAGTTGCTTCCACCAGGCATTTTGCCCCAGAAACACATAAAGCAACTAACATGGTGCACACATAGTCTCCCTGTGGCTTAGATGGCTCCAGAGCAGACTCATGCTGCCTGGAGTGCACACAGCACAGTAGGAGACATTTCCTTTCTGGCTGCCAGGAGCATCTGTGAAGCCATATCACACCTGAACTTGTTCATTGCTCTTTGGCAGGAGAGTGGCAAGGCCTGAGAGCCCCAGAGTGGAAAAGGTGGGGAGCAGAAATGGCCAGGCTTGTACTTAACAGGTTTGATTCTGGGATTACACATCTGGCATGCATTTGGGTATTCAAGATCTGACTCAGCAGGCTTCAATCAGGTGCCCCCCAGGTAGGGGACAGAGGTCGAGTTAATGCAAGGATTGCCTGTGTCTTAGCAGAATGCCAACATGACGGTGTATTGAGGAACTAAATCTCAGCTAGAGTTCTAAATGCAAAGAAAATATCCTATAGGCCCTGCCTGCCACCAGCAGCTGCACCTCACAGTGGCCTTCTGTGGCAGTTCTTGTTCCTGTGAGTGGGCTCACACCCACAGATACCTTCTAAGAGATGCTAAGTTCTCACAGGGAGTACTGAAATGGCACAGGAGGAGCCATCACCCCCATATACTCGCTCCCCACCCTGCCCATCTTCTGTGTTGCTCTCCTTTCTCTTTCAACCTTCCTCAGATGGGTCAGGCAGGGGTGGGTTCCAGTCTGCTCTGTGCCTGAAGGTGGGGATACACTGTGTTGGGGTGCATCTATGCACATGAATATGGGCATGTCTGTGTGATGTCATAGGTCCCATTAGGTTGCCCCCCCAGTCACTCTCCACTTTCTTCTTTGAGGCAGGCATTCTCACTTGAACTTAGAGCTCTCTAATTCAACTAGTCTACTTAACCAGCTCGGCCCATGGAGCTCCATCTTTTCTTCCCAGATGCTGTCATTATAGGCAGCCATCGTGCCTACCTGGATTTCCTGGGTGACATAGATCTGAACTCAGACACTCAAGCCTGAGCAGCAATCACCTGACTGACCACCCAGCTTCCCCTCAGCTCCTCGTGTAATCTTTTCTAAACAGCACTGGCCATATTTTCTGCTTTATTCTTCCAATCTCGAGGTAATTCATCCATCTCAGAGGTAGTGGTCTTGGAAACTTTAATCAGATATCTAATTTCTTCTTTCCCCAACTTAAAACAAAAACAAAAAACAAATAAAATAGCTCACATGTCCTAATGTGTGGGAGGAACCCAGCCCGGGGCCACCAGCTCACCCCTCTGAGGTTTTCCCTGTACAGGCCCTCTTCTGATCAGAATATATTTATAACTGGATCTCATGCTCTTTGAAGTCAGGTGTGGCAGGCAGCCCTTGCACGGTCATAGATGAGCCAATGAGCATATCCTGCCTTCACCCAGCCAGGGTTGCCAAGGATACGCTGTCGAGGGACAGGGTCAGGAGTCAAACTGACCAATATCGAGCAAATTGCATTGGTCTGAATGATTCCCCCTGAGCAGACCTGGAGACAGAAGCACAGACTTGAGTCTGCAGGCAGAGAAATACAGCACTTGAAGATCCACAGAGCACTGTCTACAGTCCGATTGTATGTTATATTCGATCACTGCTGTTTGTGTGTGTGTTGTGTGTGTGTGTGTGTATGTGTGTGTGTGTGTGTGTGTGTGTGTGTGAAACATGAAAACACACACACAAAGGCTGACAGGCAAACGGTCTACACTGAGAACATCATCATATTGCAGGGCTGTGCATCTATCCAGGTGCTTTTTCAAGGTTACTCTGTGTGATGCTGATTTCACCAAATATTCTGTGCATTTGTTTTCACTTTGCATTCAGACTCAGGACTTTTCCCCCCTCTCAGAACATAGGAGGATTTTTCAGATTCTAATAAAAACCATATAATAAAACCATATAATAAAAAATAATATGATTTTTTAAAAAGAAAGTCTACAAACTTTCTCAAATAGAGGCCATGTAAAGTTTTTAGTAGCAGATTTCCCAGCCTATTTCATTGGTGTGTAGTCTAAAAGAGAAAGATCCATCTTTTACACCAAGCCAGTCTATAATTCAGAAGAGATGGGGAGAAATGGCTTGGGACACCACGTGGCTTCTGCCTGAGCTCTCCAGGGGCGTTTTCTCTGCTGTCCCTGCATCAGTGTCATGTGTGAAAAGCCTCCTAGTGGCACCTCCATGTGTCTGTCATGCTGACAGCACAGTGGGAGCAAGGCCTGGGCGTGGCAGTGGCTTCCCAGCACATCAGTACCATTTGAAAATGACATCTTAAATACACAGATCCTGGCTATGTTCGTTCACAGCTAAGCATAGAAGAAAGCAAGGAGGGAGGAAGGGGAAAAATGAGTGGTGACTTCCAGCCAGGCTCTTCCCATGTCAGGCAATCTTTGAATATATTGAAATAGTAAAGAGTAATAAATGCAGAGCCTCTTTCATGCCTTTTTCAACATGTCTGCTTATTATTTTTGAAAAGAGAATCTGTGTGTGCTGTGTGTTTGTGTGTGTATGTATGTATGTGTGTGTGTGTGGTATGTGTGTCTGTGTAAATGTATATGTGTGTGGTGTGTGTATTTATGTTCATGTATATGTATCTGGTGTTTGTGTGTGTGTGTGTGTGTGTGTGTGTGTGTGGCATGTGGCCCTGGCTTATCTGGAATTGAGTATGGAGCCCAGGCTTGTCTCAAAACCACAGCCTTCCTGCCTCAGCCTTCATGTGCTCGGATTAGCAGCTGCCATTGTCATTATCACCCTGGCATGGAAGCAGGGCTTAACAAACATGGCCTTTTCTCAGTATTACGTTAACTCGTGGGTCAATGTGTGTATGTGGCTGAACCAGGCAGGGACATGGAGTGCCCGCAGTGTTTTGATTGATATGTGAGCTATTGTCCACTGCAAAATTTATTCCCTCAGATGGTTCTTTGTTTCTTTTCATCTTAAGTTGGTAAAAGAAAAGCAAAATTGGCTGTCTGGGAAGCCACGGGACATGGACGCCTGTATTCTAATGGAATGTGATACTTGCTCTTTCTAAATCTAGAGATAAAGGGAAAGCACGGCCAATATAGTTCTGGGTAGAAGGTAAAGAAAAGGCTCATTCTGAGCCTGAAGTAGCCCATCCATAAAAATGCTGAATTTTGTCTGTGTTCAATTGCAGCACTGGCCAGAGGGAAGCTGGAGGCAAGATAATTAAGTTTCCTTCACTAATTTAGTTCTTTCCAGCGTCTCCAGCCTTCTCTCTAAGTGCTTCCTGCCTGCTCATGTCACCTGTTATGTAGGATTGTCTGCCAAGGTGAAGGATGCGCTCCAGGAGCCCTCCTGAAGGGACCCTTGCATCGCCGCTGAAAGCGGACTGCCCGCACTTCCTACGTGTGAGGACTCACTCCACACACCTTTTGCCATCTGCACCATCCGCAGCATGAGTCCATGACCCGATTCAACGGGAAGCTGATTTGTGAAGATGAAAGCAAAAGTCTCTAGCAAATAAAAGGAGGAAAATGAATAAATCACAGTTCTTTTCACCTAAGGAAGGAAATTTCTTTGCAAGGTGAGGTATTTAAAACACAATTACCTCGTTTATGTATGTCTCCATTCAAGGAAACACCAACTTCAGGGAAGCAGGGAGCTGGCAGTTTACTGGTGTTTAAACTGATGATGCAGGAGACAATGTGGTCACATCTCCACTGACACTGGCATCCTGAGTCCTGCTGACTTGCCTCTGGGCTCTGTGAGCACAGGACAAGAGCTTTGCCTGCAGTAAATAAGTGGCTTTAGGCAGTACAGGTTGAGGAGTGTCAGTAAATGAGGTTCAGAGAAAGTGGGAATGCCTCTGGGATTTCATCTTAGAAACCAGGGCATCTGATAATATCAAAAACATGTGTGGGGCTGGGGAGACGATTCAGGGAGCAAAGTGCTTGTTTTGCAAACATGGATATCTGAGTTCAGCCCGCAGCCCTTATGTAAAATGTGGGTATGGTGGCACACACTCACAATGGCAGGGGTATGGTGGCACACATTCACAATGACAGCACTGAGCAGCAGAAGGCGGTAGAATTCCCGGAGCTCCCTGGCTATCCAGTCTATCCTAAATGTGAGATCCAGGTTCAACGCCTGACCCAATCTTAAAAATTAAGGAGGAAAGTGACTGGTCTCCACAGGCACATACAAGCACATACAAGCACATATAAGCATATATCCACATCCCACAGCATGTATACATTTTACACACACACATAATCCAAAAAATATGTGCAAGACCGGCATTGCTGTCATTGTCTGTGTCCCAGCATTGGGGAAGCTGGGCAGGAGGATTGCCATGGGCTCAAAGCCATCGTGGACTAAATAGTGAATTCCAGGCAAGTCTGGAACACAGAATGAGACTGGGTGTCTTTTTTAAAAATATGTTTTATTTATTTATTTATTTATTTATTTATTTATTTATTTATTTATTTTTTGCAATTACAATATAATCTCACTACTGCCTCCTCCTTTCCCTACCTCCAAAACCTCCAATGCCACTTATCACTCCCCACATTGCTATCTTTCAAATGACCCTTTTTCTTTAATTGTTGTTGAGTCTTAAAAGGCCGGGGAGCTGCATGTGTGTGGTAAGCATCTCACAGGTGCATATTCAGATACTCGAGGCTTGAAACTCTTCATATGGCTTCTAAGGATGCTGCTCTGTACACCCTCACAGGGCCTCAGGGTCTCCATGCTAGCTTCCTATTGGAAGTTTTTTTCCTTGCTACACACACACACACACACACACACACACACACACACACACACACACACACACGCAGGCACCTTTTAAAAATACACGTTAAGGCATAGTTTGGTGATGTGGATGTGTTTCTTACTGCCTGTTACACAGCTGTTACTCAGGCATAAACAAGTTCCGATCATAGTGGACAAATCAATACTAATGTACCACAGAGCGATAGCTGTTGCTTCAGATGTGGGGTTCCTACCATTCCTGCCTTGGCTGCCACATGCAGGCCCAAGGCCTATGTGGCTTTTCCACGTCTCAGCCCACCATCCCTTGTGGCTCACATGGTGACTCTGCTGGCATCTGTCTCTGCCACGCTTCACCTACGTCCTCCTTAGGTTACTTGCCATCTGTCACATGAGACCCGTCCAAACTGTTCTCACTTCCATGGTGTGGGCACACCACCCTTCACCATGGGCTTTCCCCACAGAGGCTTCTCTTTCTGCTCTGGGCTCCCCTTTCTTGGGAACCCT
Organism: Acomys minous; assembly: GCF_964271855.1. Taxonomy (NCBI): domain Eukaryota; kingdom Metazoa; phylum Chordata; class Mammalia; order Rodentia; family Muridae; genus Acomys; species Acomys minous. The sequence continues at coordinate 7,259,271 of NC_140486.1, read as the reverse complement.
CCTTTTGTTCCCTTTCAGGCAAGTACTAAACTCTGCCTCGAGTCATCAACCACAAACTTCTGCCACGTCTCCATTCATATTCCCTTGACTCTGCCCATAAGACAAGAGCTCTGAGAAGTAGCCAGTGGGGTCCATCATAGGTAAACCAGTGATCTGGTAGGATTTGGAATTGATCCTTGGAGATCCACGCTGAGGACAGAACACGTATAGGTTGCAAGGCAGCTCACCATGATACTGAGAAGAGCCCTGGGAGGCCACCTTCCATGCCCCAGACTCTGAGCACACTTCCTACAGCAGATTTACCTAGGAAGCCTTGGAGGCTTTGGAAGGAGACTGATGCCTGTCCAACAAGGTCTCTGAGATCCTCTGGAACTTTCCCCACCCTTGTGATCAGTTCCTTGAAAACCTGTCTTGCTATCCTACTTGAATCAGCCATTCCTAAAGGAGCTTAACTTACATTGTTTAGTATGTTCTAATAGGGGCCTTTTTATTTTTTTATTTTTTGGCTGAGGGACATGAGCCAAGAGCAGTGCAGATAGGGCTTCAGACCCCGGGGCTCTTGTGTGCACACTGGAGATAGATATTTCTAGAAAGTGTCATAATCGTTTTACTTCAAAGACTGGATTTCCAGGGTGTCATATATATCAATATTCAAATATAAAGGCAGGGGTGCCAGTCTTCCATAGATCAATAGTAATTATCTTAGAATAGTCAGATATATTGATTTATCCACATCTCTGACCCTGTCCACCAACACAATAAGCAAGAAATACATGTGTGCGATGCTGGCCTCTGACAGGGGGTTTTCAGAGGCAAAGCAGATATGGTGCACGTCTACACATATGCAGGGTGGTCTCATGATGGGAATCAGACCTATTCACACACATGTTGGTGCTCTAATAACATAAGCAAATGTATGTATAGCATATGTGCATGGTGGCCTCATGGAAATGGTCCTACATGTATGTCCACATACATGCAGATGATTCCCACAGCTAGAATCACATATGTGTTTCTCTATAGGCAAGACAATCTCGTGTCAAAAATGGCATACATGCGTTTACTCATACACAGGTTATTCCCTTGAGAAAGATCTCCTATTTGTGAGTGTTTACACAAATAGGGGAATTCTCATATAGCTGGGATTGCATGCCTGTTCTGTGTATAGCTAAGCCTCTGTAGAGGACCATGGTGACCTGTGAATCTGCACTCATGGACGTGCGGTCCCCTGACACACAGAAGAGGAGATGGTTTTCTTCGTAAGCATTATGTCTGTTGAGAAATTAATTTTGATTTGCACTGACAAGGACCTGTGTCCAGCATATAAAGAAAGCTCATCGTAACTGGCAGGGGCTGCACTGGGAAGGAAAGGTGGGTGGTGAGGACTGGAGAGGGGCTGTGTTAATGGGAGAGGCCTCCCTGAGACAGTGCGAGCTCTCTGGGCACAGGCTCACACGTTCTGGGAGTCAGTGATGGTTTCCTTTCATCGGGGAGCAGTGATCAGAGCTGGGGATGAGACAGGATGACTACACAGAGGTCCAGAAACATTTCCTTTGGGCTTGGTCTGCACACAGATGGCCTGGTGGAGGCTAAGGGCTGGGCCTTGGGAAGCCACTGTTAAGTAAACCCACAGCAGGGACCAGTGTGGCCTCCCACCACCTGTGAGGCAGTGTTTAGGGAATCAGGGCACTCAGCCAGTGCTGGGTTGACAGTGAGCCTTACCAAACTCACTGCGGATGGCGGCTGCATGCCATGAGCCCATTTCAAGACCACAGAAGGTAGATTTAGAGACGTTCCTGACTCTGGTTTTGTACAACTTCAGAGTGCAGTTTAAGATTGTCAGGGGTGAACAGCTGGTCCTTGGATAAGAAATAAGTTGAATTTGACCCCATTTAACTAGAAAGTAACACAATGCCTTTATTTCCTTCCCCCATATGAATTACTGTCTTCATGCCTGACAGTGGAGAACTGAGATGGCTTTACCTCCACCAACAGTCAGGACAAAAATCAAATCTCAGTTCTCTAAAGTGGCTCAGGGCGAAGTCGGCTGAGCTGAAAGCTTGTCTGTTGGATGTTTATAATTTGGGGACCTGTGCTTGGAGTTAGAAAGAACCAAGCTGGAAGCCTGTTCCTCCCAGTTTCCCATGTCAACTTGGGCATTATGTAAACAGGAGTAAGAGCTACTAGCATGGAGCCACAAAAAAAGCCAACCAAGGCCACATCAGCAAATACCATCTGACATCTGACTCATATGTAAACACTACTCTCATCATTAATGACCATGATATTTTTAAAAAGGCATTTTTCCTTTCACCACTTTCACTTATGACACGAAAACCCACATTTAAATAATAAAATGACATATTCACATTATTAATATGAGCAATATATGTCATTTAAACAGTTATCCTTATTAATGCTACATAAATATTAACACATGACACATAATATTTTAGACTCTTTTGTTATCATGCACTATACTTCTTGTATTTATTAAAGCTAGATAAGTCATGAAGAGCAGACATCTTCCTGATGCAGTTTCTCTTGGGAGACTATCAGAAAGAAGATATAGTAAAGCCATCCATAAGGAACCACACACCAAAGATACAACCTGGGGCTCTGGAGAGATGCCTTAGTGGCTGGAAGAGCTCTTGCTGCCCTTGTAGAGGGCTTGGGTTCAGTTCCCAGGACACACATCTGTCAGCTCACAACCACGTGTAACTCCAGTTTCAGGGGATCTGATGCCCTCTGCTGGTTTCTACAGACACTAGGCATGTATACAGCGATACACATATTTGCTGGTATGTACCCCTAAAATCAAAACAAATCTTTTAAAACAGTTTCATTTATTATTTGTATGTGTGCTCATAAAGTAAGTGTGTGTGTGTGTGTGTGTGTGTGTGTGTGTGTGTGTGTACACACGCGAGAGCGCACATGCTTGTGTGTTTACCAGGGTACTTGTGTGAAGGTCACAGATTGACTTTGTGGAGTTATTTCGCTCCTTTCACCTTTACATGGTTGCAGGGCTTGGAGTCAGGTCTCTATGCTTGTGAGGCTTGCCCACTACCCACTGAGCCACCCCACTACTATCCCAATCTCAAGTTTGTTCCAAGAATGTTTAATTTCCAGAAAGAAAATGGTCCGTCTCAGGTGGAAGGTGAGCTAGTGCCACTTACCGTCATGTCTACGCCAGCATGCGACTGTGTGCGCATCGGCAGCATGGAGCACTTCCGTCTGAAAGGCGTTGTCTTTGCGAGATGCGCCTGGCTCTTAAGTACAGCAACACTGTGGATGTAGTTGTCTACTTATTACAGGAGGTAATGAGGCCTTAAATTGGGGAAATTTTAAAGACTATAGTATTTTATTGGTATAACTTTCCGAAATGATCGCGTAGGAAGCTATTAGACGGATAGCTCATCACGACCAGAGAATATAGAAACAGGGGAATTAAAAATAACCCTTGTCCTATGATTAGCACCATCTCCGTGTGTGGCCGACTGGGCTCATCTTCCTGTGCCTGGATGTGATGATTCTTCTCCCTTCCGGGCACTACCGCCGAGTTTCCCGTCTACACTCTGCTCCCTTGACTACACTCCTTCCCCAAGACTCATTATTCACGTCAACACAACTCTTTTCTGGGACCAGCCAGGCCTCTCAGAGGGCCTCTATGACTCTCATGCCTGAACAGAGCATCCAGCCCATGGAGATCCCTGCTCTCACCTGCATAAGGCAAGAAAGGAGCAAGCTCCGCACACATACCTGCCACTGATGTGTTCTACCAGAGGCTCCTCCAGGATACAGCATCAGTCTCCTGTTTGGACCTGTAAGGTTTATTGTCATCCAGGCATACCACAGTGTCTCACTTAATGTCTGTGGTAACTACTTTATTTCCATTTTTGTTTTTTTTTTTATGATGAAAGGGTAAAAACAAAGGCTCAGGAGATGCCTTAGTTAGCAAAATGCTTGCCTTACAAATACGAGTACTTGAAGTTGAGCTTCAGAAACCCCAAACAAACAAACACAGCAAAGCATGCTGATGCATGCTTGCAATTCCGGCAGCAGGAAAACACAGATGCATAAATGCCCTGGGCTCAGTGGCCCACTAGCTTAGCCTACTTGACAAGTGACAGGAGCAGAGGGCTAGGCTTAGGGCTCAGCAGACAAGAACTAAGCTTCCTGAGGTCAGGCTGCAGGCTGCCATGGGTGGGGGATGGGTTTAGGAGACTAAGAAAGCGAGCTCACAGCTGCATATGGTCTGGCATAGAAAGCAGGTGTGTGGGGGTCTACATGGCTGTATGCCGGAGTACACTGTGTAAATGGAATAAATACTGGGTACACAGCCAAGGTGCTCCTGCTATCTCAGGAAACCTGGAGGGGACCGCCATGTTTACAAATAAGACAGGTCAGTTAGGTATTTTTAAATGGAAGGCTGTTCCCCATTAACTGAAGAATGAGCAAAGAAAAGGGTTCAGACATCATTGTTTTTAGAAAATAAGGGGAAAGACAGTGTGTAAAGTAAATAGTGAGTTGCTAGGTATAGGTCATGAAGAGTGCATGCTCGCACATGCAAGTCCAGGGTGCAATCCCTAATGTCACCAACATGGAAGGAGGAAGGAGAGCAGGCAGGGCTAAAAAATCAAGGAAACCATCTCCACAGGGTCTGCTCCGACCTCAGCTCTGGATAGCTAGGCCCAATCAAAGTCAGAGATTAGTGGAGGAGGTAGGAAAGCTTCACTCCAAACAGAGGTCCCAGTTTGTTCGGTCTTGTCGTTTAGACCAACGCCTTCTCAATTCACCTATGGCTGGAATGCTCTTCAGAGGTGAGTCTTCAGGGAAGGACCGGGTGGAGGTCCCTGAAGCACTGGGGTGATGCTTGAGCACCACACACATGCCCTCTGGCTCTTCCCCTTGCAGACTCTATATGGGATATATTTGTAGCTTTAATCCTTTAATGCTCTTTGCTAGAGAATCAGAGTCCAGCACCTTACAATATGGAAACGCCCTCCCTCTGAACTGAAGGCGCACACACTGTGTCGCTAGCATGTGCGTGGCTGGAATCAACAAGTTGTGACTCACCGCTGCGCCTTCATTTCTTTCCATGTTTCGAGAGCCTAATCATCCTGACTGGGATCTGCTAATAATCCTTACTGACTTGTATCCCAGTGATTTGTTTTTCAGGATACTACCTTCTCCAAACAAGCATCCCTGTGGGTCATTTTCCTGAAAGGCCAGTGACGAGTCTTTACTCACACACCCAGTGCTGTGGGAGAGATCTGAAAGGAGACATGTTCTAACCTAGGGAGTGTTGGAAATAGCCATTTAAAAAAAAACTGCCTGGCCTTTTTCTTTATGTGGTTATGTAAACGGCAGTTAATTTTTGTTGAAACAAAAAAAGAAAAAAGAAAAAGAAAAAAAGGATGCTACAGTGAAATGACAGGGACACTTGGAGGCCGGCACAACAAACCCCAGCTTTAAAAAACTGTCAAAATGTGGATGTGGTTCCAATCGCTTAAAAAATAGAAGGTGATAAGTTGAAAATGTCAGGTAATTGGCAGACAGATAGAAAGTTAAACTGTGTCCTCAGTGAAGAAAATTAACCAGCAGCTGCCAGCAGGGACCCCAAGGTCATGTGAATGCCAGAACCAAGTGGAGTCCAATCATTCAGAGGTCCGGCCTGATGTCTCCCCTCCCTGGTCATTTTCAGATCTCTCAGGAGCTGCCCTGAACTACTGCCAACATGTGTTCATTTCGAAAAATTACATAGATTGTGATTTATTACCCATCACACTACAAAAATCCACTGCGAATTAAATCAGCCCTTTGTTTAAATCGCTGCTACGCAACCGCCATCATATCGCCATAAATGACATTGAAAGTATCATCTGCAGCCCTTGGCCAAGGCTGCTGATAAGGCCCCACCATGGGACGATCAATACTTACTATTCATTTTTGAAATTATCTTCACATTGATCCCTGAACAAGCGCCAGTGACACAGAGGCACAGCGCCTTTAATACAATAATTATATGAAGGTTTACAGGCTCATCCACCCAGCCAATAAAAGCTGTCACCTGGCAGGGACAGTTACAATCCCATAATCCATCAAAATGCTGTTCTCTGACCTATAGGCTTCTGGGCTTTCGGGAGACCATGATAAACACATGCATGGAGGAAGGAGATGCGAGCCATCCAGAGTGCAGAACAAAGGCTGCGTATGGATCCCAGGTCAGCAAAGACTCCTGCTGCCTGCACTCAGCTATTAATTTTTTAATGATTGAACAATGAAGGGTCGTCTGTTTGCTAACTGTAATTCACCAAGAGTGTAGTTAACCTCTTTGCAGCCTCCCTGTGAGTCTTTAATTGATCTGGCCTGGACGTTGCGCTGTATGATACATGGTGATTGTGTAAGCCCAGAGAAGTCATGATGGCGATGTGTATCTGAGGAGAGGGGTAGGGAAACCTGGGCTGAGGACAAGAAGCCCAGTTAGCCACAGTGAGGTGGAGCATGTGTTGTCTGCCCTCGCTCGGGTGTCACAGCAACACATGAAACCATTCGGGCATGCTCAGAAGCACAGGTGTGCATGTGCACACATATTCATACACACATGAGTATGCACACATGCCCTGGCCCATACTTGCATGCACATGTATACACGCACAAACATAAATACACATGGATTCACATGCACAGAGAAACACAAATGTATGTACAGATTCATTGTTAAAAACAAAGAAAAATCCCCTTTCTGATCCTTCTGAGTGAATACTGAAGGGATCCTGTCAGACTCTCACATGATGTCTGCACTGTTATGAAGACATGGTCAAGCCCACTAATTGCATCTCCCCAAATCAGCCTTGCTTAAACTGAGCACGTTGCTTAAAATGCTTTGACTTTCCCACTGATGTCTGACTTTTCTTCCACCAGCTGGTGTATACACATGTGCTGCATGGTGCAGGGAGTGGTTTCCCAGCTCAGCTACTGAAAGTCCTGCCTTAGTCTTAGGTATGGAGTATCCTGTCCATACCTCCAAATTCTTCTCCTCCCCAATGGCTTCATGAGGTTTTTGGCAGGCATTGTAAATATATATGATGTTAAAACTGGCACTGCTAACTTTTTAAAAGCTTCCAAAATGCATGCACTATTTTTAAATTTTTAATTAATTAACTTTGGTTTTTTGAGACATGGTTTCTCTGTGTGTAGCTTTGGCTGTCCTGGAACTCATGCAGTAGACCAGGCTGGCCTTGAACTCAGAGAGATCCATCTGCCTCTTTCTCCCGAGTGCTGAGATTAAAGATGCGCACCACAACCGTTTGGCACTATAATTTGAAATGAATGTCAAACACCTCCAAGAGTGCTCACCTGGCCTAGGCTGGGTATGTCTTCAATGTGCCTGCTACTGAATGGGTTTGAGTAAATGTGTGTATTTATTAGATGTTGGATAACGTTTTGAGATCAGATGACCAGGAGAAAGTCAATTTAATAGAGTAAGTGGTGGACAGCAGGTCAAACCTATGGGCTTCCTAGAAACACAAGGAGAGGGAAAGGCACTGGAGACGCAGTCTCAGGTTTGGAGGGTTGACAGCTTCTGAGCTATCAATGTTTGTGGCTGATGGAAAAGAAGCCCAGGAAACTGTGCTCCTGCTGAGCCCTGCAGGGAGCCTTGGAAGCTACCTGGGGTCTGGGAAGCTCCTGGAGAAGCTGTGGCCTGCTCTGCAAAGTGTCGTCCTAGGCCTCTGCTCTTGCTGCACATGGACATACATAAATGCATAAACACATGCACACACACACACTCACGAACACACATACACACATATGTGTGGAGTGTGTGTGTGTGTGTGTGTGTGTGTGTGTGTGTGTGTGTGTTTATATGTACATTATCACTGCATGCTCAAATTTTTGCTATGCTTCAAAACCTACATTGGTGTCCCAGTCTCCTTAGAAGTAAATCAAAACTCTTAACAAAGTTGCAGACCCCATAAGGAAAGTAGCAGTGGGAGAGAGGACAGTGGAAGGGTAAGGAAAATAGCAAGAAACGTTGTGTATGTGTGAAAATGCTGTCTCCGTAGATTATATGCAAACTAAATACAGCTAAAGAGGAATGAGCAATGGTGACAGCTGCCCAGAAAAAAGACCACAGAGGAGAGGGCAGGGTGGAAGCTTGTGTTCAAAGCTGGGATTGCCAGCAACAGACACAACTTTGCCATGGTAAACAAGGACAGCACCCAAGAAGGACTCAGCCGACTCCTGCGGTATTGGATACTTTCTTAGAAGCCCATGCCTAATCCCCCATAGTGAGCGCAGGGATGCAGCTATGGTTACTCTTCTGGAGCCAAGAGGCCACCTGGGAGCTCATGGCATGAGAAGGTGAGCAGCTGCTCCCTGCTTGGAGGAACACCACGGACTGCAGGAGAGTCATGGCGAAGCAAGACAAGGATGCCTCCCTCCAGAGTCAGGACCCTCCTCCATGATGAACATAAAACTTAAATTGAATTTCACAGCTAACATGTGAGCATCTTAGAGCACACGAGACACGACTCAAGAAGACTTTTTGTGAGAGATATATGAGACTTAACAGGAGGAAGTTCTGTAATCGATCTGAAAGTTGGGGGTTCATGGGTAAGTCATAAGTCAATTTTTAAAATTCTTCCTCAGGCTCTATTGACAAGCAGTCATGCAATCTTGAAATACAGACACTCAAAGACATTCTCCTATGGCAAGATCTGCCCATTGATTTAGAAGGAACGCCCAAGCTCTTGCTAACAAAGCTCATATGGGTGACAGGAAACATGGAGGAGCAGCAGGGTTCACACTGCCTCTTAGCACTGTTCTTCACACCTTATGGGCATCACACCCCCAGATCTCACACATGCACGTGGTCTGCCAGGATTTCATACTGTGAAGATGACATTTCTTTACCCTTTAACAAGCCCTCTGGCTGCCCAGCTTCGTGTGACAAAGACTAAACTTACTAACGTTTCTTACACCATCACACCGGTGACACCTTCTCCTCTCTGGCTTCGTTTGATTATACCTTTTTATTGATCAATAAAGCCAACCTTACATTCACATTTCACTTCTTTTTTTGAGATTTTTGTTCTTAGTTATTACGTACACGTGTGTATTTGTGAGTTTGGGTTTGTGCACATCAGCAGGATGCTCCTGGAGCTGGTGTTATAGGCAGTTCTGGGCTACTTGGTGTGGACACTGGAACCTAAGCTTAGGTGTCACGTCCTCCTGCTGGCAGGAACGACGCAGACACCAGGATTCTTCTCAATCACGCTTTATTGGGAGCATCCTTTGAAGCTGAAGCGAAAGACCCCGAATGCCTGCGAGCACGCCGCTTAAATACTGTCTGGATGTGGCGTGTCAATGTCTCATTGGTTACATTCGGATGCCTCATTAGCATGTCTCATTAGCATGTCCCATTAGCATGCCCGCATTAGCATGCCCGCAGATGAGAGGCTGTGTTGGAGTACTTCATTTGCATACCCCTGTCGGGAGGGGTGCATTGAGAGGGCTTATGTCTGTGCATGTGCGGGAACTGTAGCAACTGTAACAGTTGCCACCAAGTGGTAACGGTCGCTGCCAGTATCAGGTGTGGCCGCGCCTTACACTTAGGTTTCTACAGAAGCAGTGTATGCTCTTAACCACCGAGTCTTCTCTTCAGCTCCCAAGATTACATCTGGAAGCACCATCCTGCTTTTTGACCTGGCACACACATTCTTGCCCTTGTTGACTCTCCATATCTCTGCTATAGGTTCCCTCTAGCTGGCCCTGACATGCCGAGGCCACCTTCCCCATTGCTAGATCTCTCAGAGTTGTGTCCTTTCCATTGGGAGCACATAGCACAACTCTAACTAAATGCTTGGGGAATGGTTAGATCAACATGTACCACCTTGATGGATGGCCAGCTCCCAAAAGTATTTCCCCAACCTATGTCCTTCAACCAAAGAATGGATAAAGAAAACGTGGTACATTTACACAATGGAGTACTACTGAGCCATTAAAAACAATGACATCATGAAATTTTCAGGAATATGGATGAAAGTAGAAAAGACCACCCTGTGAGGTAACCCAGACCTGGAAAGACAGACATGGTGCGTACTTGCTTGTATGTGGATATTAGTCATAAAGTACAGGTTAATCATGCTATGAACCACAGACCCAAAGAAGCTAGGTAACAAGGAGGGCCTTAGGGTGGACACTTGAATCTCACTGAGAAGGGGAAATACATTAAATGGAGAGAGGGGACTGGTTGGGGGAGAGATCAGAACAGGGGGGTGATATGGGGAAGGATGGAGGGAGAGGATACTGTGAGAGACTGGAAGCATCTTTGGGACAAGCTAGAAACCTGGGACAAAGGAAACCCAAAGGAATCTATGAGGGTGATCCTAGCTAAGACTTCCAACAGTGGAGGATATGGAGCCTGAGTCTGCCATTTCCTGTAACCAGGCAAAGCTTCTGGTGGAGGGACTGGGACACCAATCCAGCCACAAAACCTTAGATCCACAATTTGTCTGGCTGACAAGTTGTTCAGGGGTAAAAGATGGAGCAGAATTTGCGGAAATGGCCAACCCATGACTGGTCCAACTTGAGACTCATGCTATGAGAGGAAGCCGACCTCTGACACTATTAATAATATTCTGCTATGCTTGCAGATAGGAGCCTAGCATAACCGTAATCAGAGAGGCTCCACCCACCAACTGATGAAAACAGATGCAGAAATGCACAGCCAAACTCATGGAAGAACAGGAGGAAGGATTGAAGAAGCCAGAGTGTCAAGGACACCACAAGAAAACCTACAGAATCATCTAACCTGGGCTAATAGGGGCTCATAGAGACTGAACCGCCAACCACACAGCATGCATGGGACTGACCTAGGCCTTCCGCACATATGTAACAGATGTGTAGCTGTGTCTTCATGCCGGACTCCTTCAAGCAGGGGCGGGAGATGCATCTGACTACACTGCCTGCCCTTGAATCCCTTTCCCTAACTGGGCTGCCTCATCCAGCCTCAATAGGAGACATGCCTAGTCTTATTGAGACTTGATTTGCAAAGGCTGGTTGATATCCATGGGAGGCCTCCCTTTTTCTGAGGAGAAGGGCAGGGACGGGGAGGAGAGGAGGGAGGGGAAGCTGTAGAATGTAAAGTAAATAAATAGCTTAATTAATAAAAAAAATCATATTTCCCTCTGTTAAACACCACACTTGTGATGGTGAACAACTCGACAGATGATGTATGAGTGAAGAAGAGAATTCCTCATCACTAGACCATTTGGTCCAGATGATGCTCACCCTGGATCTCCTTCACATCCTTGTTTATCACCACCTAACGGTACACCACACACAAACAACATTCCACTTTCTAGTATTCAGTTGGTGGCTTGAGGCACAGTTACCCTGCTGTGGGATAGATTCTCAGAGCTATATTTTTTTTCTTGAAAACCCATAGAAACAGCTCCCCACCCCTCGTCCCCTGGGCCCTCCGTAAGGACAGTCAGCCCTCTGCCCCTAGGAAAAGCTTCTCTAGGAACTTCATAGAAAGGCCAGCAGGTAGTGTCTATTCCAGATCTACTTAATTCACTCCAAATGTCCTCAGGACCATCGATGCTGTAGCTCACATCAAAACTTCCCTCATTTGCAGGCCACATAACCCACTGGCTGTGTCCAGTCCTTTCCTTTTGTGCCCATCTGTGATTGGATATTTGGGTTGAGCTCCCTGCTGGGTGTCGTGAAAAGTGCCTGGAACACAAGAGCCTCTTGCTCACTTATGTCACTTCTTCTGGAGCTGCCCCTGGAAGGGTGATGGCTAGTTACACAGAAGTTGTGTGTGTGTGTGTGTGTGTGTGTGTGTGTGTGTGTTTGAAGCCCCACACTGTTTTCTACAGTAGCTGCTTCATCTCACATCTGATCAGTATACACACTGGCACTTAATGTGTGCAGGCTACACAGTAGGCTAAAGGAAAACTCCAGTTGCCTCTGTCTCCCTGAGCTCCTGGTCACCTTGTCTGTTCTGACAGTTGCAGCCATGGAGACCAATGATGAGGCTGCCTACATATGACATATATGGGAAAAAGGAACAGAATCCTCATGGTTCAGGAAGCCAGTGCTGGGAACACCAGGTGTTTGTGAACTGTCTTCTGAATAACAGTTAAGTGAAGGAGAGAGGCCGGGGGGCGGGGGGCGGGGGGAGCTATAATTAACAGGCAGACTGGAGAAAGCTTGATTTCAGGCCTCTATGGAGGAGGTTGGCTGGGTGAAGAAGAGTTTCTCTCTCTCTCTCTCTCTCTCTCTCTCTCTCTCTCTCTCTCTCTCTCTCTCTCTCTCTCTCTCTCTCTCTCTCCATGGCAGCCAAGATGAAGGTGTTTTCTAAGACGATGTTTCACTGCTAACATCCCAGGCTTAGCATCACAGAGGGGACATACATTGAGTATGTATGTGAGTGTTTCCATAGAGGTTTAACTGCGGACGGAAGACTCACCTCGGTATGTAGGTGGTGCCATTCCAAGGAGAGAAAGGAGGAGGCGAGGACAGGACCAACATTTATCTAATTTCCTACCAACTGCAGGCATGATGCAGGCACAATGCGACCAGACACCTCACTCCGCTCACCTTGCTCTCTGCCTGGTGGACTATATCTTTAAACTACAGGGCAGGATAAGCCCTTCCTTAAAAGAAGTTCTTGTTTGAGCAGAAATTGGTGTTACTAATACTGGCATTGCCATTCTTTCTGTGTTAGCTCTGGTGAAATTTAAACTTTGACCTATCCTCTGTGGATGAGCGTGAGGGATTTATCGGGGGCTATTCTCAGTAACTACATGAAACATTAGAGATATTCCTAGCACTTGAGGAAACATTAAAAATACAAACGGAATTAAATATTTTTAAATGGGTAGACTGCCCTAATGCTAATTTAAATTTCTTTGTAGGAAGTGCATAGTTAAAAACAGAGTGACTAGGCGTGAGTAGGAGCCACTGCCAGCAGCCTTCTGGCCAGAACTTTCAGAAACAGGGAGCATTTCTCCCCGTGGTAGGTCTATGGCTCCTGCACGTGAACGTCCCCCTCACATTCCATCTTGCCTGGGATTCAGGCTTCGTACAGGGCTAGGCATTCTGCTCACCAGTCTGGCAGACGCCTGTTCACAGACTTTCACTCAAAGAGGTATATGAAACAGTCAACGTCACGAAGGTGCCTGGTCCTGGATTTTTATTTAATTGCTTTTGACTTCCAACAATGGGGGAGTACTGAGCTGTGGCAAGACAGCGAGAGCCTGCGCCAGGGACGATGTATCTATTATCTCCCCGATGAAGGTCATTGACCTATGACAGTCAGAGTAGCAGAAACATTAGAAATCATGTGCAATTTAATCTTTACACAAATACAGGGGCAGCATCACAATGCCTGAATAATGAAGACTCTGGCGGAAAAAAAGGCAAGGCTGTCCCTGAGGGGAGCCTTCATTTTCTCTCCTGCACCGTGCCGGCCTGCAACGGCGTGAGATGCGCACTTGGCTGACACACGTATTAATGGTATTTTGGCTGGAAAAGAGTCGATGTTTTCTCTGATTGCTCCATGCAGCTGTGACTCAGTTGTCCTTCCTCCCTCATCAGGCCCGTGTGTCAGCTCCTGGAGACCATTGTTCGTGGAATAGCTGTCATCCAGAGTGAAATGAAGCCTATCCGTCCTGGTCAGAGAGCCTGGGGTGTCAGCTATTCACAGCACACTGCTGTCTCTTGGAGTCCTTCAGGAAGTTATAAAGAAAGTGGCCGCTGGAGGGAAAGCCTGGCGTAACCCTGGGAGGCCCAAGGCAGGATAAAGAACCCAGTGCTCACCATCTCTACGGAAGGTTGGGTGGAAGGATGGCTCACCTGCAGCCCAGGTTCTGTGGGATGGCCCAAGGCAGTTTGACCAGACCTATGTGTGGCTGCGGGGTCCCCAAGCCAGGTGTATAATTCCTGTAGAGGTAGGTAAGGCTGAACATCGGTCCCCGACTGTGATGGTGGGAGTTGATTGTCAACTTGACACAATCTTGTAGTCAAGACCTAGTAGACAGAACCCTGGGCAGGATAGAGAAGGAGATTCTAGAACGGGTTGCTTGGGGTCGGAAGACCTGTCCTCAGTGTGGATGGCAATACTCCACGGGCCTGCAAGTAAATAGAAGGAGAAAGCAGGCTGAGCAAGAACACGCAACGCTCAGCTTCCTGACTCTGAGCATAGTGTCACCAGACACCTCATGCTCCTGTGGTCATGCCTTCCCCACCAAGGTAGGAGAAACCTTAAACTGCCAGCTGTTTGTCACAGCAACCAGAGAAGTAACTGGTACACTCACTTCCGTGCAATCCAGGGACGCAAGAAGCAAAGAAGAAGATGCCAGAACTGAAAGAAAAGCACATGAGGGTGGAGGGACCAGGACCCAGGAGCTTGTGGTTCTTCAAGCTTCCTTTGCTTGTACCTGAATGAGCGAGCGGTTTCCTGTGGGCAACTGGATATGCAGATGGGTGGCTAAGATAACACGAAGGATGTGCTACCTCAACACCGGCTGCTGGGTCCTTCTGTGTCCCTCTGTGGCACCTCTGTGTCTCTCTGTGTCCCTCTGTGGCACCTTTGTGTTTCTCTGTGTCCCTCTGTGGCACCTCTGTGTCCTCTCTCTCTCTCTCTCTCTCTCTCTCTCTCTCTCTCTCTCTCTCTCTCTCTCTCTCTCTCTCTCTCTGTCCCTTCTGTGGTACCTCTATGCCCCTCTGTGGCACCTCTGTGTCTCTCTGTGGCTTCTGTCCAACAGTCTCACCCCAAGATCTACAGTGGATGATGTGCTAGTGGGAGTGACACACGTTCCTCTGTTTCGATCTCACTTGGCTTTGCCTACCACCCCTCCTGTTTCCCAGGAACCAGTGTGGCACAAGTCATTACATTTTCTTTTTCTTTTTTTTTTTTTTTGTGTGTAGATTTTTTTTTTACTTTTTTTTTCTCCTTTATTAATTTATTCTTGTTACATCTCAATGGTTATCCCATCCCTTGTATCCTCCCATTCTTCCCTCTCTCCCATTTTCCCCTTATTCCCCTCCCCTATGACTGTTCCTGAGGGGGATTACCTCCCCCTGTATATGTTCATAGGGTATCAAGTCTTCTTTTCTTATGCTCCCTCGTGACAGTTACCCAGACTTTCTGATGCTGATGACCATGGCAGTTGAGAGAGGCTGGTTGAGCTCTTGGCAATGTTTCTACCCAGAATTTGTTGGAAGTTTTACTCATGAGCACATCCTTTGGGTGGATCAACTACTAAACCTTGCCACACTTATGGAGCCTGTAACTGGTACCCCTCCTCTGTAAGATGTTTAGGATGTACATCTTCCTCAGGCTGCTGGCTTATCCAATCACTTACTTCATTATTTTTCAATATAGTCTCAATTATTTTGTGCTTTCAGTTATACTCCAACGTTAACATTTTATTTACTTCTTATTAATTACATTTGTTTTTTTGGGGGGGACAATTTCATACCTAGGTACAAGGCCTTCATTTCCTCTCCCACTCTCTCATCTCTCCAGTAACCCTGTCTACCGTTTTCTTCCCTATGGATCTCTTCTCACATTCATATATATTTGTTTTATTTTGGGTCATATGGATTCTAACGAGGCCCTTCTGTGTTGTCATGCATTTGGGGCTATCCACTGGAGTCTGTTGATCTCAGCAGTGGGTACATATCTAAAGACAATGAGTCCCCCATCTCTAGGAACTTATTGATAGGCAATAATTGACCAGTAAAGGACAGGGCCCCTTGAGTCCTTCTCCAATGCACGAGTGATTGTTAACAGGGCCAGCCTTGCACAGTGTGGCTAACCGTAGCTACTGTGAGCTCAAGATTGCAGCCACGTGTCACGCCAGAGAACGGCACATTGCAGCCCTTCCCCCATCTTCTAGCTCTTCCAACTTTCCTGTGGCCTCCTCTGCAGTGTTCCCTGAGCCCTTCAGGTAAGGGGATGGACGTAGGGAAACTACTGAACGACAAAGTCCCCCATCAGGAGGACGTGTGCCGCACACTCGCTCTCATTTATAGAGCCTAGCTTCCACTCTCCCAATTGTCTTTGTCTAATCTGCAGCTCCTGTGCAAGCCAGGACACTGGAAAAGGGGCATGGGGGAATTCTTCAAGGGAGGGGAGAGTAGGCCATGTATAAAAAGAAAGCAAAGAGGGGTCTACCAGGGACAGAAAAGTTTAGACGGGGAAGGGAAGATGGACAAATCAGAGAAATAAGAGGTCATAGGAGGAGATGGGCGTATGTTAAAGCCCCATGGAAACTCACCACCTCATAATGTGGTTAAAAAAACACAAAAGAACGACTGGAAAGATGATTCCCTGCCTAGCTAGATAGTGCTGGTGTTAGAGGCAGCAGGCTACTACACAGAAATCTCAGTGCCTGGCGTGGGATACCTCCACAGGAATTGTCTGTCACTAAACTCCCAGAGGCCCCAAACAATACCAACTCTTGCCAGTTTTCTTCTCTAGCCACTAGAATTAAAGGGTAAGACCTTGTGGAGGTTGCAGGATAAAAAGTAAGCTAGAGCTGAGACAGAATCTTCCTATCTGGTTGGCTAACTTTCAAGGTGCTGTAAAGTATAATACCAGCAGGTAGGGGGCAGTATCAGTGGTACCAACCAGTTATGGACCCTACAAACCACAAAATTAACCTGCCAGGCAAGATGCTTCCCACCTGGTCAATAGTGCCACAACTGTTATAGAGGGGCAGCTCTCCTAATCGCACTCTGTTGCTGTGATAAAAATACCTTGCAATAAAGCAACTTAGGAAAAGGGTTTACTGAAGCTGAGAATTCTGGATTACAATTTGTAATCACGGGAAGTAAAGACAGGAACTTAAAACAGCTTCATGTGGCATCCACAGTCTACAGCAGAGAGAAACAAATGTATCCATGCTCATAGGCCGTCTTAGTTGTGCTCCCAGTTTCTTAGCTTTCAGAGAGTCCAGGGCCCACTGCCTAGGAGTGATGCACCCACAATAGGCTCCATCTACCCACATCCATTTGCTTAAGACTCACCTGAGAAGTCTCAATGAAGAATTATCTACATCGAGTTGGTCTATCAGCATGTCTGTGGAGCATAGCTTTGTGTTAAATTGACAAAGCTAACATCACAGGAAACAATGGCTCTCTGATTGGGCTTAAAGTCAGTTCCACATGAAATAATTCATGCTTGGCATTGTAGTCCTGGGCAACAACCCAGGCCCGGGGATATCGTGTGCCCACGTTGAAAATTTACTACAGTTGTTTAGCTAAATTGATATAGAATCAAATTGCCTTCTAAAATCAGTGCTTAGAACCATAGAAAAGCTACTCTCAGGCGGCTCAGAGAAGCTTCTCTTTGCAGTGTGGAGTGATGGATGCTGAAATTTGTGCCCCAGAAGCTGAAAGTAAGTGACAATTGAGGCCTTGTCCTAAAACAAACTATTATTGTTGTTCCTCTAAACTTTTTCCAGATTTTGCTTCTGGATATTTTACCGGGTCCTTCATCCTTTTGGCCAATCCCCATCAAAGTGAAAGATTTTGTTTATTTTAAAAGACTTTCCCTTTCTGTCACTGCTAGGTAATCCAGGCTTATTTTGGGTACAGTACTCTGCGCACTTATTGCTACCAGGATGACAGTACTTGAGGGCCCTCTCATCAGGCAGAGAAGGGTCATGTATGTAATTATAATCCATGTGATCATATAGACAGACAAACTGTTAGTGTGCTTACCTAGCACTCATCTCATTTCTATCTATCATCTATCTATCCATCCATCTATCATCTATTATCAATCTATTATCTATCTATCATCTATCTATATATTTCTATCTATCTATCTATCTATCTATCTATCTATCTATCTATCTATCTTATTCTACCTATCATATGCCAGCCTATCATCTACCCATCTATATATTATATATCATCTATTGTATGTATTACCTTTCTGTCCTACCTACCTAACATCTATATCTCTGTATCTCTCTACCTTTAACTCAACTAATCTATACCTCATCTATACCCACCTATTCCTCATCTGTCTATCATCTATCATGTATGTATGCCTCTACCATTAACTGTCTGTCATCTGTCTAGCAACCTATGTCCCATGCGTATCTGCCCCTGTAATTTTTCCCTATTATTGTATCTCTATATTTCCCTGTGTGTATGTGTATATCTGTAATCTTTCCATCCATCCACCATATGTTATAGCTGTCATCTATATACTTGTATCTACTGGATTTTGAGGGCCATAAGACACACTTGACCATAAGATGCACCCAGTTTTCAGAGCAGTAAAGCAAGAAAAAATATTCTGAACCAAATTAGTACTAGTATAATAAAATATTTATTAAAATGTAACAAAGTACGGTAATATTAAACAGTGTTAACTCAACAAGAGGAAAGACTTAAAGACTCAACCACTTTTCTAGTTTTCTGGAATCTCCCAAAACTCATCATCCCTAGTGTCAGAATTTAGGAAGCCCCGTTGCTGACAATCACCCATATCACTTTCTTCACTATTTTCTTGTATGATATTATGTTCAGTTCCATCTCAGGCCTTGCTAATGCCACACTTTTTGAATGATCGTACAACAGTTTCCTCCTTCACTGACTGCCATGATGCTTTAACCCACTCACAAACCTGAGTGACAGTGGGGTCTCTTCATTGGTCCTTTTGAAGTCCAATCATGATTCCCAGCAGCCATCCATTTGTTCCACTCTTCTCTCACAAAGACTTTAAATGGCTTGTTGATTGAAACATCGAGAGGTTGCAACTGCCTGGTAAGACTCCCAGAAATTGTAGCTAGATGAGTCTTCACCTCTTTAAATCTGTTTTTTATTGTTTTGCTAATATGTGGTCTGAACTGGGCAAGCACTAATAAAGCAGGTTTTTTTTTTCAGAAGTCATCAAGGATGTTTGGACCATACTTTTTCAATCCATCTGTCTTCTCACATATGCAGAATGAACAATTCTGTCTCCTCCCATATGCACAGTAACAACTTCTGCATAGCATTATGGCTCCACTGGAGTCAAGGAGGTAGCTAGAGCATCCTTATCACCACACATTTTACTGCACTCCCTCTGCCCCAGTCCATGCAGCAAGCTGACACACACCTGCTTACCCTGCAGGCTAAGATCAGCATTCAGTTCAGAGTGATAGTGGGGGAGGGCGGTGGAGAACCAGCTCTGTGTGAGAAGGGATTTCGTGATACTGCCTACCCCTCTTCTGGTTTTGTGTTTTGTTTTTGGGTTTCTCTGTGTAGCCTTGGCTGTCCTGGACTCCCTGTGTGGACCAGGCTGGCTTCAAACTCACAGCAATCCGCGTGCCTCTGCCTCCCAAGTGCTGGGATTATAGGTGTCCGCCACCATGCCTGGCCCACCCATCTTCTTGTTCTTGTGGAAACACTGAACCCTGCACGTGTTCCTCGGCTGGCACAATGAAGACATCGGTAAGTGACCTTTTTATTGATGTCCAGTGGATAGCAATTGGACCATAAGGCTCACCTTAATCCTCCCCATTTTGGGTGTGTCTGATGGTCAGAAAAATACGGTATGTATCTCCTTCTGTTCTTCCTCCTGCCTCTCCACTACCTCCAACTTCTTCCTTCTTCACTCCTCTTCTGCCCCCCCCCACACACACACACCAGACTCCCTTCCTGCTCTCACAGTGAAAAGCTTGGCTGTCACATTCCACAAACTATGACTCTTCTGGAGATGCAGCTTTATACATAAAATCGTTGAGCAATAGCTTTATGGACATCTCACTTTCTTTCACGTGGTGTCTTTCAAGACACCCTGACCCTGTGCTGTGTTGGGCTTTCTGGTGGTTGAACCGGCTCCGTAGGAGACCTGTTTAGCACTTCTAGGAAGAGAGCCAAGGGTGGGGATTTCTATGGACACAGACACCATATAGGCTTTCCAGTCTGACTGTGACCCCTGCAGCTTCTCAACAAGCTGAGGCTCGTGCCAAAGAACCCCTGGACATGCTGGCCCACTCAAGGCTCTTTCCAATTCCAGCTAATCCCAGCACACTCTGATGTCTCTGCACACCACACTGCAAATTGCTCTCGATCCACTTTAATAAATTAGTTATAATAGCTATGTTTATTTAAATTTCAACTAAACAACGTTCTAAAACTATTGAAGCTTTATGTTGATTTATTTTGCTTTGTTTTCATGCCATGCTGACTAGAAATTACCGCTCACTTGAAACCAAACATGAATTCAGGGACTCATTTACCAAAATAAACGTGTTTTTGTTTTTAATTTGTTTGCTTT
The DNA here is from genome assembly GCF_964271855.1 of Acomys minous. Classification (NCBI taxonomy): domain Eukaryota; kingdom Metazoa; phylum Chordata; class Mammalia; order Rodentia; family Muridae; genus Acomys; species Acomys minous. The sequence continues at coordinate 7,238,972 of NC_140486.1, read as the reverse complement.
GTTTTGCCTCTGTGAAGTGGACATTTTCCTCACGTGGTTACACAGAAAGAATTAAGCTGCAGTGTGTGTGGCTGTGAGACAAATTCAGAACTACCTCCATGGGATTGCTTGGTCTTTGCATGAAGAGTTTAGGGAACACACCAAGAGCAGCAGTGACACATATGCCCAGAGGCCGCCATCATCAGTGTCACTGTCATCTTCACATTAAGAGTATGTCTCTAGCTGTTAAGATAGCAGTTGAACAGAGAGATGGAAGAGTGTGTTGCGTAGCTGACTACCAATTGTGGTTTTCTTTATTTCCAGGGAAACTTCCTTTTCAGTGACGGCACATTTTCTCCCTAACTTTTGAGTAGGATTCAAATATATGACTGTGAACTCCCATATTATATTTTAAAAAACAACATAAACATGGGGTGCAAATATCTCTGCGGTATGGAGTTGTGTATGAAGAATGTACCCAAGTATGAAATAGTGAGGTCCTACATATGGTGGTTCTGCTCTCAAAGTTCTGAGAAATCTCCAAACTGTTTACCACAGTAGCTGTATTAATTTGCAGCCCTACCAACAGTGGATGCAGTGAATAGGTTGTGGGGTGTGTGTGTGTGTGTGTGTGTGTGTGTGTGTGTGTGTGTGTGTGTGTGTGTTTGTGTGTGTTTTAATTTGCATCTCCCTGACCAATAGGGCTGTTAAACACTTGTTTGTTTGTTTGTTTGTTTGTTTTGAAAACTGTCTATGTGGTGCATCTGCCTTATTGCTGGTTGGCAGTTTTCCTTAGTTGTTGCTTACTTTCTTCAATTCTTTGTGAATTTTAGATATTAGCCCCTTGTCTGGAGTGTGGCTGGTAAATATTTCCTCCCACTCTGCATCTGTCAGCCCTGCTGACTGTTTTCTTTGCTGTACATAAAGCTCTTCTCATGTAGCTAATCCGCCAGTGGATGGGGCCAGTGCCGACGCTGTTGGCATCTTCTTTTAAAAGTCCTTGCCTAACCCAACTTCTTTAAGGATGTTCGTTGTGCTTTCTCCTAAAAGTGTCAGTGTTTGGGGGCTTTTAAGTTCTTTGGTCTAATTTGGTTTTAAATTCTAAGGTCTTTGAGGCATTTTGAGTTGAATTTTTTAAAAAGATGAAAGATAAGAATTTAATTTCATTCTTCCGCAGGTAGAAATCGGTTTTGCCAGCTCCATTTGTTGAATGGGCTATCTTGGTTTCAAAGCATGTTTTTGTTCACCTTTTTAAAAAATAAAAAAGCATAGCTTTGTGATTTTATTTATGGGTCCCCTGTTCTATCCCATCTGTCCATATGTTTCCTTTTTTTTTTTTTTTTTTTTTTTTTTTTTTGCCAGTACCAGGTGGTCTTTATTAGTCTAGCTCTCTCTCTCTCTCTCTATGTTTTGAAGTTGGGTTTTGTAATACCTCCAGCATTTTTCTCATTCCTTACTATTGCTTTGGATATTCATGGACTTTTGTGCTTCCTATGAGTTTCTGTTTTGTTTTGTGTTCTCCATAAGCCTGTTGTCTAAACTGGTGTTTCTATCGCTGTGCTAAAATACAATGACTGAGAGGAACTTGGGAAGAAAAGAGTTCATATGAGATTCCATCTCTCAAGTCACACTCCATCACTGAGGGGAGTCATGGCCAGAGCTCAAGCAGAGAAGGAACATGGAGGCAGGGACCGCATAGAGGAACGGAGGAACGCTGCCTACTGGTTTGTTCATCATGGCTCTCTCACCCTGTTTCCATACAGCACCCAGAACTACAAGGCCAGGGCTGGCACTTCCTGCTGTGAGGGGCACTCCTACATCAATCACCAACCAAGAAGATGCACCACAGACTTTCCCACAGGCCAGCCTGGTGGGGAATTGTCTCAACTGAGGTTCCCTCTTCCAAAATGCCTATGGCTTGTGTCAAGTTGATATAAAAGTATCTAGAACACTTGTGAAACGTGAAATGGGAATTTTTATAGGAGTTACATTAATTCCACAAATTAATTTTGGTAGTATGAACATTTTTCACAGTACTAATTTTGTCTATCCAAGTCTTTTAAACAAAGGATGATGTCAACTACAGATAGGAGTAGTTAGATGTCGTTCCTTTCTCATCAGTATCCTTTTATCTTCTTCTTTTGTCTGATTGCTATAGATAAGCTTTGAGCATCATTCCATTCTTGATTCTGTTGCTGATTTATCCACTATAACAAAGACTTATAATCAACCAAGCTGTCCATCCACGGATAAGTGGATAATGAAAATTTTAATTATATAAAATATGAAATACTATGTAACTCTAAAGAAAAAAAGAAAAAAATTAAATGTAAAAAAGTTTTGATAGGCTTAAGATTTATAATGTTAAGGGAGGCCATGCAATTTTAAAAAGTACATACATGCATGTATACATACATACATGTATATGTGCAAACAAATGTACATGTAGGTACAGCATAACATGTGGGAAAAATAACAAGAGAGGCTAAATATGATGAAGGACTGAATACAAGTGCTGACATGAACAATGAGAGAGAATACAAAGCTAATTGTTTTTCTAGTTCTAATTTTGTCATGAGCTTTTGGTGGTGGATAAAATATAAATGATACTGAAAGTGTAAAATTTACTGTGAAACTCCACAGCTTCCATTCTGGATTGTTGTTTTAACTATGTAGAAGTTCATCGTGTTACAAAGACCTTGGGTCTAGTTAATTTGGTTATGAGGTGTTTTTATTTATTTGCCAATTTTTATAATAAAGTTTATTAAAATTAATTCTTCATTTCAATCAATATTGTCATCATGAGGAGGAACATTTCCTCACCTGCAGTATTGGAGGACGGTAGTGTGAGCTCCCACTATCAGAGGCTGTCAGGCCCCCCTGTGATGGGCAATTCTCCATTCTGCATCCCTGTTTCTGCAGGTGCCTGTAAAAATACAGAAGAGAGGGAATGGAGGAGCGTCTTGCTCTGGTTTCTGATCCCTATGCTTCATTAGGAGTTAGAACTCCTCCTTCACTGTGCTTGGCGACATATGGTAGTGATCCTCCTTACCCTATAGATAGGCTCTTTTTAATCTAACTATTTGACAGTAAATTCCAAGATTATTTACAGCCATGTCTGTTTTGATGGAAGGCCTCCTTGGGAGAACCCAAAGGAAGTTGCTTTGAGTGTCCTCCTGCTTTCTCCCCAGTTCCAAGCTGCCATCTGAAGAGGCTGTCTAAGCTCAAGATCTCTAGACTGTCAGGCAAAATGAAGCTTTCTTATTGCTGGCTGAGATGCATCCCAGGTGGTCAGGTTCTAAGTTGGCTGTCATTTCATTGTTTTCATGACTTGGCAGCTCTTAGTTTTTGAGCTCTGGACTTTGAAGAGCTTTTGTTTGCATGAACGCAATGACATGACAGGCTAAGATGAGCAGATAGGGAGACCTAGATTGATACTACATTGTCAAACATGCTTTAGTCCATGACCTTGCACTGTACCCTCACATTTCCACACGACACTGTTCCCCCGTAGTGTGTCTCACAGCTTGACTCAGTACCAGGAGTCCCAGGATTTTCATGAGCTGACATTTCCTGTGATAGTACTTGCCAGCATAACTGTTCTTCCTGCGTATGACTTATTGTGAGAGATACTGTGGTTCGGATGTTTCAGTGCTTGGTACCCAGGTAGGACTACTCTTTTGGGGTAGGTGATGTACAGTGTGAGAGTGGGGTTTAGCTGGTGCACATAGGGTACTAAGGGTGGGCATTGAGGGCTACAGGGTCACCTCTAGCTGTAAACTAGCACTCTTCTTCCAGATTCACCAGCATTCACCAGGAACAAGTTGCACCAGAAGGACCTATCCACGCCAGCTGCCATGCCTTCCCTGCCAGGATGGACTGTAGCCTCAAATCTGGTCCTTCACTGCAGATGCTGGCCCAGCCTATCAGGGAGAAGCTCCACATCACACATGGTGACAGTGCTGGCTAGGACCTGACCATGCTCACTAGGCCATGGTGGCCTCCTACCAGCTTAGGACAAAAAAGATGAGCGGCTCCTTGGAATGCACAGCTCAAGGCATGAGCTGACACTTGGCTGTGTCCATTATGTGAAGGAAGCTGCTGCTGCCCTTTTGGAGGCTGGAGAAAGATGAGGGGCTTCTCAGAGGAATGTGAGGTACATGCCATTGGCAAACTGAAAGTGAAAATGGCTAGAGAAAGTGAGGTTATGTGCGTATTTTAAAATATCAGTATCATGTTGCAAATGTACACAATTTGAACACACAATGCCATGGGAATGATCCTCCAGGTATACTTTAATTTGGTCACCCAAAAGCATGCTAACCTCACTAGGGTATTAGTCCCACAAAGCCACAGGGAGCTGCAAGAAGGTGGAGTATGGATTTGCACTCCCAGCAGCCAGTAGCAAGTAGACATACAGTTATGCCAAAGGAATTCTGGAAGTCAGAGAATACCCCAGGTGGTAAGAATGGAGCCCCACCTTACAGACAGTTTAGATCTGAAGTCTCACGGTGATCACCAGGTGGCACAGGACCAGGGATAAGCTCTGTTTGAAGACTTGACATGAGTCAGATGCTGTATTAACTCAGAGCTTGACAAAGTTCCACATCCACACTGGATGATGCCCCACTCTTCTACCTCCATGACAGGAAGCTGATCTTAGTAGATGTGTTGGAAATGTAGCCAAACCTGAGGGTCAAGGTGATGAAGGAAGACAGCCATGGTGGCTTGTATAATGGTTGGAGAAACTATCCTGTACAGAGCAAGTGCAAAAAAAAAAAAAAATCCCAGCGAGCAAGATGTGTGGCTAATGGGGACTGAAGATATAGCCTGATTAGTAGAGTGCTTGTCTAGCGTGTGGAAAGCTCTGGGTTCCATCCCACGAACCATGAGCCTGGCGTGGTAGTACACACTTGTATTCCCACCACCCCCAAGATGAAGGGAAAAAGACCAGACATTCAAGGTTATTCTCAGCTAAAGTAGACTCAAGGTCAGAGTCTACTCTGGGATACATGGAAGCCTGTATCAAAAAGCATTAATGATTAGAAAAGTGTGGCTATTTAAGAATGGAACCCAACTTTTTTCTTTCTGTTTATATGCATCTCTCCAAATGGCCTCAGGCTATGAGCACATGAGCACAGCACAGTTGGTGGATCTGCCTCTCACTTGATGAGCTCTGGGGGCAGGGATTCTCCCTAGCTTGCAGGTGATATCACACAATTGAGGAGACAGCATGGCTCTAGAGAGCCCAGGAGTTCTGAACTGGGGTGTCTTCACCTCTGAGTCACCTTTGGGGTTCACCAAAGCCAAATACAACTTGCACCATGCAATATGGTCCTAGTAATCAAGATGCCTACTGCAAAGCCTCTTGGCCTTTTGTGCTTCCACTTTCTGTTTGGGTACATGCTACGTGATAGACCTTTTCCCAAATGACATTCAGGGTCGGAGCAAGTTGTAAGCTTGTAAGCTGTTTACAGAACGATGGCCAAGTGAGTAAGGTAACTGCTATCTAGTTGCTGGGAAGGGCAAACTCCAAGGCTGTAAAAAAAATGCAGGAAGTCAATTCAGAGTATAAATAATAAAAGCAACACTCGGGCTCTGAGCCGGCTCATGTCTGATGGAAGTGTAACTCAGGTGAAGACTGTCCTCTGGGCTTCCCCAGAGCGTAATGTCTGTATTTATTCACAAAGAGCTGTAACTCCGCATGCTTTCCGTGATCCTGTTGCGAGCCTCAGGCTGATAAGCAAGGCATTACTCATAAATATGAGAAACTAATGCTTTAAGGCCTGGCTTTGAGGATCAGGTAGTCTCCCGTCCCCTGACTAATTAAGTGCAGCCAAGGAGGCTCATTCATGTAAATATGTGTTTTGTCCGTAATGCAAAACCCTATCTGCCTCTTGAAACCTCATCTCCACTCACATGTGCAAAATTTATGTGGGATCAAGGAAAATCAGCCATGCCTCGCATAATTAAAAAGCTGATGGAAATAGGATAGATGTTGCCTGGGCTTTGCTGAAGTCTTAATTAAAGTAGAATTCCCCCAGTGTAATATGTTTGCAGGATTTTAAGCATAATCATTTCTTCCATATTATATGAGGTTGTCATAGGAGGACAATAAAATAATTTTAATATGCAATTGTAATTATGTTATTGGTCTCCTCAAATAAGAAAAAATAACCCTTTAGAGCCATAAATAGCTTTAGTACATTTTACAACAAATAACCATAGTTGCTTTTGAATGAAGTTTTATAATATGCAGGAGCTCAGTGTAAGGGGCATGGTCTTAGGAGGCATGAGGTAAAAAAAAACATCTTACAAAGTTGTCTTGAAATGTAGCAGTAACATGTACCAGCCTCCAGTGCCCAGGAAGGGAGGGTCTATGATCCTCAGTTCAAAGAAGGCTTCTTCATAAGTTATAATAGCTGTTTTGGAAGGAGCTAAGTGGTTGGCAAATGCTGATGTGAGAGTGGGGTGACAACAGGACGCAGGTCCCTGCACCTTCTCATAAAATAAAATAAATGTAGAACTGACATAGATAGTAAACTTGCATAGTGACACACAATCATCATACTGAGCTCCAGAGAGTCCCAGAGAAAAGTCTCTATTCCAATAGGAAACCTTATAAGCTCTAGCAAACCTGCTATTTGTGCCTTTCGCAGTTTTTCTTATGGCTCACACAGCACTGTAAGCCATGGAATAGTGAGAGCCATCACATGTTCTATGGTGGCTCTTAACTCAATGGTGCATTTAGGAGTTGCTCGGAGTCCCTTCAGTGCCGACCTAGAATGAGGTCACCATCCACGCCTAGGAGTGATCTTCGCTTTCTTGCATTTACAGACTCCGGGTAAGGTGATCCATAACTGAGAACAAGGCTTAAGTTTGTCTGGAAAGAAGATACAAATATACCAGGCTTAAGATGCAATATTACAGGCCGCTTAGCAGCTAAAGAGGGTTTATGCTAAAGAATGGTGGATGTAATTTCCTTGAAAAAATTATAAGCAAAAGGATTGAATCTAATCTAATATCGCCGCTAAAGCCTGCTGTGGTCCTGCGCAGCATTTGGCGACTACCCAGGGCCAAAGGGATAGTCCTGAATTAGCACAGCCTACAAAGCAGCTTTCTGATTTTTATCAGATTACCAGCGTTGCTGGCTTGCACTGACATGTTCAGCAACATGCAGTAAGCACTCTCAGGCATCATATTTCCGGCATGTAAAATATCCTCAAAGCACATCTTAATTGTTTTAACAAGATAAAGTATGCTGTGTTTGCATGAATAATATTATCAGTATTACATTAAACCTCTTCATTTATTATCACTAATGCTACTTAAAAGAGATGTTAATAGAGTAATCCGTCCTCATATCATGACCTTGGCCAGGAGTACATGACGGTTCGTATTCATTATGCTGAGCTAAGAGCGAGTTTCTGCTATAATATCGCTTAATTTATATTCTGAAAAGGCTCCAGGGACAAGTTGCTCTGGTGCATTAGGCGTCTATCTAAATCACAGTATCAGAGGACAAGTGAGAATGGCAGATCTCTATTACACAGTCCCTATGTATGCAGTGGGCTCTTCCAGACACACAGATCAAAGCGCTAGACCCAGGCCTCATTCAACATGGAATGAATGCTGTGTGTTCACATGCTACATGTGGGGATTACATGAGAGTGAGGTAAAGGTTAGAACAATGACCTTAACCTTGTCTACCACCCAGGGGTGAAGACAAGCCAATGACTGCCTTTAAAAAGTATCTCTGTATTGTGTTTGTCTACTACTTAGCAATAGGAGTTGCTTGTGAAAAGAAAAAAAAGTTGACTGTCTTTAAAAAAAAAAAACACCAAATAAACATGTAACTTAATATACTATGAAGTTGACATATTTATAGTACAATTAATAACTATGAAATGTCAACATATTTTACAGTTATTAATGAGACTTCCCATTGTATTGGTATAATAAACTATTTCTGAAGTATTTTTGAAGACTTTTGGGAGTGCCTGGAGACATAATAATATACTGGATGGTTTTACAGCCTAGCTGAGCACAACATTGTTGAGACACATAAGTCCAGATCTAAGCCTCAGACCTAAAAGGCACCAGTTAGGTTTTCTGTAGTTTGAAGAGCAGTAATCCTCATCCAACAGGTCCAATTCCACTGGAGCTGATGGAGAAGGTGGGGCTGAGAGTCCTGTCTGTGGTAGACGGTAATGGGATTGAGGATAATGTTGGCAATAGTACTAAAATTATGACAACATCAGAATCGCCATGGCTATGGTACGGGGATGGTGACAATACTGAGATGAGAATGATGATAGATAGTGATGTCACTGAGATGACGAGGGTGTTGTTGGTAAAACTGAAATGTGGATGGTATTAGAATGGGAGGGTGTTAGTGTTGAGATAGTGATGTCCAGCTTTTGCATACATTTTATTGTTTGTTCCTTTAAAATATTTATTTCATTTTTTAAAACTGTGTGTATGTTCATGCATGAATACATGCATGGATTGAGGATGTTAATGATATTGAAATGGGGATGATACATGATATTAGGATGAGGGACGTTTTGGATTGGGATGGTATTAGGATGAGGATGGTGGTGGTGATGGAATAGGCATAGTGGTGATCTTGTGGGTGGCAATGGAATGGTTCCAGGTGGGTTGAGGATGATGCTGAGATGGTTGGTAATGGTATTCTTTTGGTGATGATGTTGGGATGAGCTGGTTCTGGGATAGAGGTGATATTGTCATTGAGAGGATGTTGTGATACTGATTGTGAGTTTATGGTGATGATATTGTGTTAGAAGTAATGTATTGATGATAGTGTTATGATGAAGATAGTGCTTGAATGGGTGGCTTTGGAATAGGAATGGGGCTGGAACGGATGTAGTGTTCAGTTGGGTCAATGATGACATAGAGATGGTGTTCAGGATGATGTTGAGATACTGATGGGATTAGTATATATGGGGATGGTGTTGGGTTGGGGATGGTGTCAGGATAGCTACTGTGTTCTGATAGGGATGCTGTTAAAATGGGGGTGGTGATGGGAGGCAACGGTGTTAGGATGGTGATGGTGTTGAGGTCATCATGATATTAGGATGGGTAGTGATGAAATGAAGAAGGTGTTGTCATGTGGAGGATGTTGTGATGACAAGAGTGATGGGATGGAAATAATGTGATGTTGACAGTGTTAAGACAGAGATGATAATGGTGTCAGCGTGGTGATAGTTTTGGGTTGGGGATAGTGTTGGGATGGGGATGATGATGATGTTGGGCTAGTGATAGTAATGATATAGGGACAACAGAGGGGTAGGGTTGGTACTAGGACTAGGATAGTGCTGAGATGGGTGTGGTTTGTGATGGGGATGAAGATGAGATAGGAACATTGTTAGGATAAAGATGTCATTGCCATATTGATGGTGTTGGGATAAAGATACTGTTAATTTGGGGATGTTATGAGGATAATGTTGCTAGTGTTACAATAGTGATGGTTTGATGAAGGCTACAATGTTGATGGTGATGCTGTGGTAGGATGGTATTGGAACAAGGATGGTCTTGTGATTTGGAGATGGTGAGAGTGTTCGGAAGAGGGTGGTGATGATGTTGAGATTATGGGGATGTTGGAATAAATATGGTCATGGGATGAGGACAGCATGGTTGGACTAGGGTAGTATTGAGATATGATGGAATGGTAATGGTGACAATGCTGGGGACAGTGAAAGGGGATGGTGTTGGAACTGAATTGACACTGAGGATAGGATTGGGATGAGGATAATGTAGGGGTGAGTGTGGTCTTCAGATAGGGATGATGCTGGGATAATAAGGTTATGAATATGTTGGGATGGATGTAGTATTGGGATGATAATTTTGTGATATTAATGTTATTGGGCTAGAGATGTTGCAGAGACAGGAATGCTGCGACATTTGGGTGGTGTAAAATGTTATATTATAAACGTGAGACCAAAAGGTAAACTCTAAAATACAATATTTAAAATTCTGACATTCAATAGCCTTCTAATTACAGTCAATGTCCAATCAGGTCTCTCTTCTCCTTCTCTAAGTGCAATGTGTTCTCAGGTGACACAGAAGCATGCAACTGAAGCCGTGTCCTCTGGATCACTGTTTTTTCTCTATCCTGGTCACCTCAGGGGTGAGAGAAGTGACTGTTTTCCTCTTTTCTGTCTTTGGGCAGGACGTTCCTAGGCTCCTGACTGGCATCAGCATCTACACATGCCATAGGAAGGTTTGCATTATTAACCATTCAGAGTCAGTCTTATTTGATCATAACAGTCATGGAGTAAGCTCTCCTACCTAAAATCTGCTGCAGAGTCATTGCTAATTAAGGCACAGTGTGTGCTCACCACTAACCACAATGCCTACCACCACCACTCACCAACAAGTTGCTGACTCTTCTTCCTTCTCACACACACAAAGAACAAACTCTAACCCTTCATTCACTTGTTTACTAAAGTGAAATAAGGGGACCCCAAGTCTAATTGGAACTTCAGCCTGGCTTGATTTTGAACATATGTGTTACTTACTTTTCTACTGCAGTAATAAAACACCATGTCCAAGGCAACCTATAGAAAAGTGGTTCTCAACATGTGGGTCACAACTCCTTTGAGGGTTGAACAACCCTTTCACAGGGGCCACCTAGGACCATTGTAAAACACAAATACTTATGTTATGATTCATAACAGCATCAAAATTACAGTTATGAAGTAGCAACCATAAAAATACTTTATGGTTGGAGGTCACCACGCCATGAGGATTTGTGCTGCAGAGTCACAGCATTAGGAAGGTTGAGAAGCACTGCTATGGAAAAAAGAGTTTATTTTAGCTTACAGTTCCAGAGCAACGAGTCCATGATGAGAGAATAAAAGCAGGACAGCTGGAAAGAGAAGCTGAGAGCTCACATCTTGAATTGCAAACAAGAAGCAAAGAGCAAACTAAGCAAATCTTCAACCTCCCCAGCCCCTCCCCCCAGTGACTTCTTCAAGCAAGGCCACACCTCCTAAGCTCTCCTAACAGTACTAGCAACTGGGGACTAAGTACTCAAAAGCCTGAGACTATGGGGAACATCTCATTCAAACCACCACAGCACAATTATTCTCTTTGCTTCAGTTTATTGACAGTAAAACTTGCCAATTGATTTTACAACTGATCTCAAAACAAGTGACATAAGCAGAAGCAATGGTGGTCCTTGCCATCAGTGATGAGTGACGTGTTCCAGATTCCCACTGGTAGGTAAAAGTAGCACATTTGGTTTGCCATTTGGAAGATCAAACTGACAATTCAGAAAAAAAAAATATCAGTGTTCAAAACCAGTAAGTGTTCCTACTGAGTCAGCAGTAATTGGCAGTGAGAACCTGGCATTGTCTTGGAAACACCAGCTGCCTTTTGAGCTGCTTGTGAGCAAACAGATACTCAGATGACAAGGCACACAGCACACTTGTGAAGAGCGAGCATTTTAGAGGGTGCAGAGTGTGCACTTGTGCTTAAGAAGCATTCTGTATGTTTGGCTTTAGTGTTTTCAGATCCATTGAGGAGCCCCTTTGGGGACCATTTGGAAAGGCATGAAAGCAGAGGCTCTGTGCCTAATGGCAAGAAAGGAAAGGAACAAATGGCTCTTAAGGGGGAGGGAAAGATGGAGCATGAGGTTAACTCTTTCAAGGCCACCAAGCAGGTTTCTTGATGCTAAGTAACACATTGGCTCGCAAACTTCTAGAATCTGTCTTTTGATATGTCAGAAGTTGTGGGGAGCACTTGAACCATGTGTCTCATGAAGATGACTTGAAGGTCTCCCAACTCTTGCCCACTCCAGTTGGAGCTCTGAAACTTAAATGGTGTTTTTGCTTTGTAGTATCAATTTTCATACCTGTTTGTAAAGTAGTTATATGTCTTAAAAATATGTTTGTGTTCTTTGATACTTTCAGACACACATAGTTATGGTCTTGTACACACCTACCTCACTCCCAACTCCTCTCAGATTCACCCAGATGACCCCTTCAACTCCATGCCTCTTTTTGGTTGCTGTTTGTAACACACTCAGTTCAATTTGTGCTGCCCATATAGTCATGGGTATGTGGCCATTCACTGGATCACAATGACCCACTGGGAGCCATACCCTCAGGAAAACTCCTCCAGAGGCCACTTCTGTCATCATTCCTTGGTTAGGATGGAGGCTCATGGTACCCTGTCTCTTCCATGCTATATGTTGAGTAGCTTGATCTCTTGTGTGGGTTTTGTACAGGCAATCACAGCTGCTGCGAGCTCATGGGTGTGGTGGTTCTGTCCTGTCCAAAAGACACTATGAGTCTTGCATATTTTTTTCTGCTTCTTTTTCCTGGATGGCCTCTGAGTGTTGAGGAAATAGGGTATGGTATTAGGGCTTGAGAACTCTACTGACACATAGTCTCTGTACTGGGACCAGTTGTGAGTTTCCATGTTAACTATAATCAAGTGCACAAAGTAACTTCTTTGATGCGGTCCAAGTGATGTACTACTCTATGGGCATAGATATTAGAATTTAGAGACAATGAGATACTATATCCATTTAGCAAAATAATAGTAATAGGTTCAGTCCTATTAGGGACTACTAGGGACAAGATTGTTGGCAAGATATTCAGTACCAAGTATGTGTTTTCTGTGTGGTGCATACTTTAAATCCAACCGGAGAGTGGATGGTCACCTCCATAACATTAGTTCCACTAGTTCACCCACAGGCATATCTTGCCTCATCTCCCACATGAGTTTTTGCATAGCTCAGAAGATTCAGAGGTTGATAAGATGTTGGTGACTATTCTGTCCCAGCAGCCTGTGTAGCATCAGCCAGTGCTATGAAAGCTAGCCAGTAGGAAGGAAGCTGCTGGTCAGTACGAACTCGATTTCCTCATATCCTGTGGCCCAAGTCTGTGGTGTCATCAATGGTAGAGTCTTGCTGCCAAAATGTGGTGGGCATCCAAGACTAATGGCAATAGCCTGTTGTTTTGTGGGTCACCAAGGTAACCCTGAGCAACAGCTTAGGGGGAAAATGTCCCTCACCTGCCACTGGGCTTTATATTTGTCAACTTACAACATCTGAGAGGAAGATGCATGTTAGACTCTGTGTAGGTTAACTTCAATTAAAACTGTGTGTGTGTGTGTGTGTGTGTGTGTGTGTGTGTGTGTGTGTGTGTGTATAAGTGTGAAGCTTATAAGACAGTAGATTTTCATATGGCTTTTCAAAACCTTAGTGTTTGTTTTCCTTTTCCCATTCCTCCTAACGCACCTTCCTATTCCTCTCCCTACTTAGACCTCTTTTCCCATCACTCCCCACCCCCGTGCGCAGCGCCAGTGTTTTACTAGCCCCACTTCTTTACAACCCACATTTCAGTGGTGAATTGCTCTTCAAAGATACATTAAAGCAAACACACTATTTGCTCCATGCTTGTCTGATCTCACAAATTTTTAGCTGTTTGTTTTGGTTTTTTGCTTTGTTTTGTTTTGTTTGTCTGTTTGAAGTAGGGTTTCTCAGCAAAGCCCTGCCTGTCTTGGAACTCACTTTACAGATAGGTTAGCCTTAAACTCAGAGATCTGCTGCCTCTACCTCCCAAGCTCTGGAATAAAGGGCAGGTGCCACTACATCTGGCAATCTCACAAGTTTATTGTGTACATAATAACTTCCAAAGAGAAGGCAGTGATGGAATTGGATCCAAGTAGGTGAGCATGCTACTCTGTTCTTTAACCTGGGCCTTGCAGGTTTCTGACACATGACTCCACCTCAGAGTACATGTCATGCTCTCTGCTGACAGCCCTTCTCTGTCCCTACCCCTTGAAAGTACATATTACAGGGCCACAGTGACCTGGGTCTACAGGTACATGAGGAAATAGACAGTCTGGAGGAAGACCTATCCCCGCATGCTTAGTCGGCCTCAGAACCAAGAACTTCTACAGTCTGAGTATTCACTGGAATTTGAGCTTTGGGACTTTGAGGACTCCTAAATCATTTATTTTTTATGTGTTTCATCATGCAGCCACTGTCCCACTGCCTTCAGAGGGGGACTGCTTTAAAGGCAGCTATGGGAGAGCACAACAGAAGGTTCTACAAAAAGTGGCAGATGAAAAGTAACCTGACAAATATTTGTTAAGACATTTTCTACTGACTTGGGGCAATGCCCTAGGAGGAAAGGAGATATGATCCACATCCTCAGACCCCTCCCTTCAGAGTGCAGGACAAGCACACTAGATGCAAACAGTACTATTGTGTGATGCCAAACAAAGAGCCTCATTTCTCAATAGTCTATGGAGCCAACCTAGGTGAACATCAACAGAGGACCAGGTAAAGGAAGCATGTTATTCTAATATGGTGTCTCATTGTGCACATGTCTTTTGTTAAAAAATGAGCTGTGTGATTTAGACAATCAGATCTACCTAAAAAGTATAGAATCCACCAGGTGGTGGTGGTACACACCTTTAATCTCATCAGTTGGGAGGCAGAGGCAGGTGGATCTTTGTGAGTTTGAGGCCAGCCTGATCTATGAAGCGAGTACAGGACAGTCAAAGCTACACAGAGAAACCCTCTCTTGAAAAACAAAACAAAACAACAACAACAAAAAAAACCCAGCAACAACAAAAAAGTATAGTATCCATCAGAGGAAAATAATAATGGTTAATGTTGTAGGTCAACATTACAGTGCTAGGAAGTAAGTCTCTGGTATGTCAAAAGGCAACAGACAGCCCTTAAATGTACAAGCACATTTTAAGATTTATTTATTTTAGTGTGTGCATGTGTATGTGTGTGCATGCACATGCATGCACGCACATACATGTTTGCGTTTGATGTCTGTGGAAGCCAGAACAGGACATTGCATCCCTTAGAATTAGATTTATAGACATTTGTGAGCCATCTGGCTGATATGGGTGCTGAGAACCAGCATCTGGTGCTCTAGAAGAACAGCAAGTGTTCTTAACTACTGAAGGATCTCTCCCTTGCCCAGGCCACTCTTGTGTGCCCGATGAGGCCTTGGTCATTTCATCAGCATCAGGTGAGATGATGTCATGGAAGACTGCAGTTCACTGTTGTTGCAGGAAGTCACGCCCTCGTTTCTAGAGCTGACTGTGTTCACAGAAGAGCAACCTGAACTTAGATTTTGGACTGGGGACCTCCATTTCCCACCATCGTTTTGTCGTGTGGCATTCTGTTATCTCTAGGAATATCTTTTCCTCGCACCAGCATCTGGTTGACTGTCATGTGTCCCCACAGGTGCTGTGCTTCAACACGTCACTCCCAGAGGGTGATGCTATATCAGAAGGGTGGAGCTTTCAGGAGGTGGAGACTTGCAGGAGGAAGAAGTTCAGTAGGCATAGGGCTTGATGCTGTAGCATGGCCCCACTTCCTGTCTGCTCTCTTTTTCGTGATTGTTGATGTGGTATGACTAGCCGCCTCACACTCCTGCCACCATGCCCTGCACTGGTGGACTCACCCCGTGGACTCACCCCGTGGACTCACCCCGTGGACTGTACACGACAATCACATCCTTCCTTCTTTAAGTTGCTTCCTATTAGGTATTTGGTCCAATGATTTAAAAAAAAAAAAGAATGCAACCAGCATTTCCCAATTATACTCAGGCCATTCTGTTCTATGCTAAATCTGTGCTCTGCATCTAAATCAAAGCAGTTACTTCTCCAGTTGTCTTTCTTTCAGTCAGTACTAGTGAAAGCACTTTCTTAAAGTATGTCTCCACTATCGCTCTCTCTCAACATACTATTGTCAATCCAAAAAGATGACAGTAGCCTCACTAAGGTCATCATAACTTCTTTTAGTATTTATTATGAATCTGTAATATTTGAGCACAGCTATGCATTTCACTTCTTTATAGTTTATAGGACAATATCCTTTAGATTTTCTGCACACTGCTTAGCAGAGGAGAGCCTTAAAAAACTTCTATATGAATATAAAACATAGTATGTCCTGTAGTGAAATTCTCCTCGTGCTTCCTGCTCAAACATGCTCATTCAGCACTCTCTCCACACTGACTGGATCTATACATTATAGATATAAGATCCATAAGCCCAGAGTTCTTAATGTCAAGCAGCAAGCAATGACAAAGAGTAAAAAGAAAAGCAACAGTTGCTAGACAGAGTGGTAAGGCTGTAGTGGAGACATGTAAGAGGACCCAGGCGGAGAATAAAGGCTCATCTTTGGACATTTGAAAAAAAGCAGAATTTACTGGACAATTACCAGAAAGGAATAAGTGCTGCTGTGGAGCCAGGACAAAGGAGGGCTGGACAGAGGCTGAAGACCTACACTGTGCATGAGCAGGTGGGACAGTTGTGAATGCTGGGAGATGAGGGGAGGATTGGAGACAGGCTTGGTGTCCAAGGACCAGGATAGGATGTAGGATGGAAGCCTAGCAGTGCAGGCTTGGACATGCTCATTTGCAAGGCACTAGGTCCTGATTTATTCCTGTATTTGTGTCATTTTCTTAAGGATGCTCTGCCCCCATCCAGTTGCTTGTGAACCATACTTTACGAAGCATCAATCCATCTTGCAGGAAAAATTTAAAGGGACACAGATTGTGTTGCTGATTGAATCTTGTGGAGGAGGATTTCAAAACAGGGTTTCTCTGGCTGTCTTGCAACTCACTCCGTAGACCAGTGTATGGCTCTGAGTTCTGTTGCTGGGAAAAGACACCCTGACCACAGCAACTCTTATTAAACATTTCACTGGGGCTGGATTACAGCTGCCGGGGGCTAGTCCACTATTGTCATGGCGGGGAGCATGGCTGTGCTGTAGGCAGAGATGAGGCAGGAGAAGTAGCTGAGAGTTCTGCATCTTTGATCTGCAGGCAGCAGGAGACTGTGTTATCATGTTGTGTGTGGTCTGAGCATAGGAGACCTCAAAGTCTGACCTCACAGGGACACAACTCCTCCAACAGGACCACACCTACTCCAACAGGATCACACCTACTCCAACAAGGCCACAACTCCCAGTAGCACCACTCCCTATGGGCTAAGCATTCAAACGCATGAGTCTATGGGGTCATGCCTATTCAAACCACACAACCAGGCTGGCTGGCTTCTCCAACTCAGAGATCTGCCTCCTTTTGCCTGCTGAGAGCTGGGGTGAAAGGTATGCACTTAGGGCATAATTCTTGATCTCTCCTGATACTTGAAAATAGACGGGATCTGAAGGATATTTTCTTTCACAATCCTGTCAGCTACTTGTGATGTCTGTCTGTCATAAGGAAGCTTTTCTTCTGATACTAAGGCTTGCTCTTTTCCTTCAAGGCCACGTCATGACTATGTATGGTACGCTTGTACTTTCCTGATAAATCTCACTGATAAATCTCAACTTCCTCCCTAGAAGCCTGCATCGTTATAAGTTATAAGTTATAACGCAGGGTGAGCTGAGGACAGTCATGCATCTGCGCACAGGTAGAGCTTCCCACAGATGTGGTTGGTTTCTGTGCTCAGAAATAATTTCAAGACAAGATTTTGTTGGCACAATTTTCTTAACCAATATATTTTATTACAACTTATTAACCAAGCACTTATAACCCGACTAACCAAAACAATAGGAAAAGAGAATTAAGGAACACAATAATAAAACCGTAAGGATATCAGTTCCAAGGATGATTCTCCTGGCGTAATCAGCAGGATTTCTTCTGCTGGAACCTCAGCAGGAGCCAGAGCCCCAAAGCTTTCTCTTGAGGGATTCCCTCTAGGAGCATCTTGAAGTGGAGCGATGAACAGCCAAAACTATCCAAAGTCTCCCAAAAGCCCCTTCTCCAGTTCTGGGCTCATTTATATGTCTCCTCCCAGGGTCTGTTTGCAGGATCTTTTCAGCTGACAACAATCAAGCTCCCGCATGAGGTGGTTGTTCTTCTAGTGGATTAACCTCACCTGTTCTCTCACAAGACCGTTCCCCATCCCACATTTGGGAAACAGGTTTCTCTCTCCTTCAGGATTTTGTGTTGCTAAGCATTCTTCTTTCCACCACTCTCCTCTTGCAAATGTGAGCTGATGCCCTGGATGGATGAGATTCTGGTTTTCCTCATATTAGACTCAGGCTTTCTCTTAGTTTCTCATTGCAAAACGATGGTCAAAAAGGCAGAGTATCATGTGAAGGCAAAGCCACAAAGGACACAGCCTCCGATGATCTGAGGCTATTACCGTGGCATCAGCACTAATCACTGTCTCTGGAGATCTGTGGAAGCAGCTGCCCAGTTTCTTGATGGATGGAAGTTTAATAACACTTGGTATAAGGCTTTTACAAAGGCATCTCTAAACACTAAATACACTTTTTTTTCCTGTGACTTTCCCGCTGTACAATAATTTTTACCCACCCAGTTAACACTAATGGAGCCAGCACTGTGTTGAGTACTGCATGGAAGGGTCAACCTTGCCAGGATGTCCTCACCTCTATCCCACTTTCCTGGGAAGTGAAGACTTTCATGGGACATGCCCCTTGGGCTAGTGTCCAGTTATAAGTGAGTATATACCTAGAAATGATCATAATGAGTGAGTTAACCCGTATCTTAAAACAATACAAATGTCTTGCTGATCCCTCAGTGCTGTGCTGCAGATTGAGAATTTTAGGAATTACTTACTCAAACCACTACAAAACTCCTGGTTGGGGCTATCACAAGCTTCACAGAGGGGGCCTGAGGGCTGTGAACAGCTCCTCTGGCCAGCGTAGCCCCATGGCAGTGGAGATCTGGATTTGAGCAATCTACTTCCATCATAATTGCTACGTATTGCCGTTGTGACTTTCCCCAAGGAGACAAGAACAAGCTATCTGTCCCTGGCAGAGCACTGACAAACAAAACAAAGGATTCCACCCCAGTCTAGATTAGTGAACCAGTGACTGCATGGTTCCTTTTCTGGGGAGGGAGTGAGGGGGTTACTTACAGGACCATGAGCCACTCAGTGAAGGTCTATCAGCAAAAGGCCCATGCCAGCAGTGGTGACATCTCATGAAAGCTGCATCCCTCAGGTCACCTGCTGGGATTGCAGCAGCTTGCCAGGGCAAGGGGTAAACAGGCCTGAGACTCTGCTCTCCCTAGCAATTCTTACCAAGTATAAAGCTTTGTGAATCAAAGGCTTCTGCATTCTGAGACTTTGAGTGTGGCCTGCTTGAATTTTATAAGCCTCCCTCCCACCCCAGGCTCTGTCTCAATTTTGGAGGAGCTAAACCTAGTGGCATATTAGAAGACTCTCTTGTAGTTCCTCCCTGTCATTTGATGTCCTTCAAGAATCAAAGACCAGAGTGACAGAGTTCTGCTGCCTTCTGGGAGTTTGACCTTCACCTCCTGGATGCTTTTCTGTGTGACTTGTGGAGTGAGGCTAAGTCTGTCCTTCCTCGACTAGGGCAGACACTAGGGCACACACAATGACCTGCAGGAAGACCACAGCACTTCCTTCCCTCATCCTAGACTCTCCCTCATTACAGAGTCACCTGGCTACTAGATGTGTCTGGTGTTGCATGCCCACCTCAGCTCCAAGAGGGAAAGATAACAAGGAGCCCTAGGAAAAGAGGCTGGGTCCCAAACAGCAACAGGCCTTCAGAAGATACCCTGCAAGCTACTTCCTCCCTTGCAGCATCTGGAATCTTCTTGGGCTTGGGTCATTCTCTTGCAGTTGAAGTTTCTTTCTCTTTTTTAAAATTTAATTAATTCTTTTTTATATTTACATTTATATTATCACACACACATAATAAACTACATACAGCAAGAAGAGCCATGAAACAATCAGGAAATATATATATAAAACATTCAAGTATTTTGGCTATTTGTATTTGGCAACCTTTCTATCTTGATGTGTCTAAAATTCTGAATGAAAATCAGTATCTATCATATCTCATCTCTATCAACTTAAAACATCTACCTACATCTAAAAACATCTTAACCCCTAAACAACTAAACTTAATTGGAAAACTAAACTGTCTGGTTTTCAACCCCATCAGAGATGTGAGAAGGAATGGAATTAATTACCTGAGTAAACCTGAAGTACAGGTTAGCAGCTTCCAAAGTGAGAAAAAATGCAGAGACAGCTTGCTGCCTCAACAGTCACCCAAACCTTTTTATAATGTTGGAGCATTGTATTCAGCCTTCTGGCCCAATATATCTGACAGATATGTTGGCGAGGCAGGAACTACTGAAGAATTGCTTAACCTGTCTTGGCAGAGTTTGGCCTGCCTGCCTGCATCCAAGCTTGCCTTTTTAGGCAGAATTCTGTCAGCAGCTGAAATGAGGACATTTTGCCCAGTGGCTGGCTTGCCACATTTGAAGTCACTTCCTAAAGGCAGGGTCCAAGCTAAGTTCTCCTCACCCCACTCAGTTCTCACAGCTGCACTCAGCTTCTCTTGACCCTGGACCTTCTAGGGCCATGATAAAAAGCATCCTCCTCTTCAGGGAAGACGAGTTAAGAAAATGGAGCAGCTCCTCCATGTCCTCTCCCCGAGGGAACAGTGACCTGAAGGAGGGCAGGGGTCCCCGAGAGCCACTGGGGCACTTCTCACCAGTCACTTCTGTCTGGAGCTGACTTTATTTGTAGCTTCACTGCGTGCCTCATGGGAAAGTTCCATACTTAGGGGGATCACTGTGGGGTTTGCTAATTTGAGCTTGCTGTGCCACCTGGTAACTGCTTTAAGTATTAAAAAAAAAAAAGGACAATTGAAACTAATAGCAAAGTATGTGCCTAGTCACTGAATGGGATGGAGATTGTGAACTGGGGTCTGAAGACTCAGGGATCACATAGGAATGAAAGCAGTATAGAAATCATGACTGAAGTGCCTATACGCAAAGTTTAAGGTGCCTAGTGCTGTCACGAGGACGCCAAGATGCGTTTTATATTATTCATTCCAAGTTTTCCATTGACCATTTTTATTAGTTAGGAAACAAAGCTATATAAGTGAATATATAGAGGAATATATATATATATGTATGTATACCTATATTTGCATGAATATACATGTCTAATATATGTTTATATAGTTATAGAAAATACACATCTGCTCACATTTGCATATATATACTTAGAGAGTACAGCTGCATATATGCACATGTTATAATCACTGCTTCACATGGAAAGGGATGTGAGGAGGCCTCAGAGTCCTGGTACCCAACACGTCCAACTCTGATGGATACTCATGATTTATTGCATGTGGCTGAGGAATCTGAAGACGTGATTTAGTAGTCACTGGTTATTTCAATTTACTCTTTTTGCGTTTTTAATTAGTAAATGAATCCCTCATGGTCAAATGATTAATTGCACAATAATTCACTGCAGTCCCTTCCTCTCCTATTTGTGCAGAGCTCCATGCACAGAGAGTGTTTGGGATACGGGCTGACATTATAAATTACAGCCATGCATTCACACGGCCCTAGTTCACATTGTGTCAGCACTTCCATTATAAACTCCCATTTCCAAGGTGCTTAAAAGTAAGCTGTGAAAATTCATTTTCAGATGGCAGCTGGCATAGAGGGTGTCCGCCAAGGAGCGATGCTTTCAAGTCAAGCTGGAGAATTTACTTGGCCATTGTTGGAAGTCTCAAGCACAGAAAGTTAGCACCTTTCTCAAAAATCTCCACGAAACGAAAACACTTTGAAGAAATCACGTTCCCAGAGACAGTGGTTCTAGAATCATGTGCATTTTGCCCATTTGGGCAATTTATGGTTTATTGTCTTTCTTCAGACTTGGAGTTTTAAACTCACCGCAATCCCCCTGCCTCAGCACCTAAACCCTCCCACCAACTGTGCCGGAATTACAGGCAGAGCCATATGTAGATATTAGATGTAAGCTACTCTTGCTGCCAACAAAAAAAATTGTATTTTGGAATTGTTTTAAATTTAAAGAAAGATACAAGACAGTGGGGTCCCCACATCTCCCTGCATACCCCCAGTTACCGACATCTTCCTTCTTTCCTGACATACTGCTTTATTGTGGTAGAAGTGCATTAATTAACAAACCACTATTTATATGATAGTATTAACCAGAGTTGAGATTTCTTTCAAATCTTTTTCAATTTTACATAACATTGCCTGGCTATTTCTGCGTCCTTCTTTCCCTTGGGAGATGGAAAAGCATGATCTCTTCACCTTCCAAAGAGCATCAGGACAGAAAAAGAAACCTGACTCAAACCTAACTCAGTGAATCAATGAATTAACTGAAGTTACTTATGGGAACACGGGCGACTTATAGACAACTTCATCGCCTAAAACGGCCCACAGCTCAGCATGGCTGATGACTAGTGAAAGCTGCATCCCAGGACCCCCTGTGCGACTGGCAGGCAGCTCCTCTGAAGACAGCCCTCCTCCCCATCACTGGAAATGGGTTTTGTGACTCTTGGAACTTTCTGGGCTTTCCGAGTCTCCTACGTTTCTCTAGATTCCTTCTAGGAAGGAATGCTTCAGTTTGAAAGAACTGGCCCCACAGCACTCACTGGACATGTAGGCGTTTAGTTTTCCTATCTCCTTAGTTTCTCCTGGCTCCACTGTGCAGGGCTCTTCCCTGCTTGGGTAACCTTGGTAGTTTTCAGGTCTGGCCAGACAGTCTGGGGTGTTCCCCTACTAGAGCCAGTCTGCTTTTTTTTTTTTTATGGGGGAGGGAGCGGCAGAGTATGGCTTGGGAAGGAAGACCAAAGAGATGCACTACGTATGTGAGGCTCACACATTGCCAGCATGAAGGTGGCTGCTGCTGGTTCCCCAGAGCACTTGTCTTCCAGGAGTTACTGATCTCCCTTACACACTACATGGCCAGGAAGTCAGCAAGGGCAGCTCCACCTAAAAAGAATCTGTTTTCCTGTCCTCTGGGCAATGATATATTCCCATACCTTATATGGAAGTCTCATGCATGATCTGGATACTTTACATTGCAGTCCATCAGCTGTTATTTTATGTAACCTGTGTTCCCTTAAGCTTTGGCTATTTCTTTCTTTCAGGGTATGCAGTTGTAAGAGCAGTGTCCCTCAGGATGCTACAGTTGTCTCTGGGCCTGTACCCAACAAGGCCCATGAGCTCCTACATGATTAAAGCTGCAATAACAGTCTATAATGCTAATGTCCCACCTGTGACGGTGTGATCTACAAAGTTCCTCTTTGTGGAGGAGTGAGTCTAACCTACAGTACTCTACATAGTGAGAGTACCCCAGAGCATCCCACATGTGCTGTGTATAATAACTTACCCTGTCCAGTATGTCGTGATTGTAACCTGACCTGGACCCACAAGTATAGTAGAGGAAGTGGAGGAGGACATATT
The DNA here is from genome assembly GCF_964271855.1 of Acomys minous. Taxonomy (NCBI): domain Eukaryota; kingdom Metazoa; phylum Chordata; class Mammalia; order Rodentia; family Muridae; genus Acomys; species Acomys minous. Next base: position 7,215,753 of record NC_140486.1, on the reverse strand, counting down.
CCTGTCTTAGGTACACTCATGTGCATACACACATGTTTGTAAGTGTGTGTATGTGCAATAGTGTGTATTTATATATGCATGTGCACATGTGTGTAAGTACATGTGCCTTTATGTGTGTGTGCACATGTGTATGTGTGTTTTCTCCCATGTGTCTATGGCCATTATCCCTGTTTTTAATCATAACTATTAATGTGAGCCAGGAGTCAACAACAGGCAATCGGATCAGGCCAATGATTAGTCAAGGAAAAATAAATTAAAATAAACAGCACATAGTCATTAAAATGGAAAAAAAATAGGAGGTTTACCAATCAAGCCTGGGTTAGTTGTGACCAGAAATCAATGCTGTTGATGGTTGCAGACATCAGTGAAGCCTTTAACTCCGGGTAGGAACCTTCAAGCCAGGTGCCCAGGCTGCTCCCAGGGCTGAGCAGAAATGGTGAAGGAACACCTGTGCTTGCAGCTTGTCCCTGGTATGGAGCTGCTTCCAGCTCTAATGGATGAATCAGCACATGACTTTGACCTCTCACAATCATACAAAACACCCTTCTGGAGTTAGAGCCCAACATACTGACAACATGAGCATTGAAAGCGTATGTACTAAGATCATGCCAAAATACCCTAAATCGGTTCCCTTACCAAACAACTAAAAAAGAGACAAAAACTCTTATCCTCATTTGAAGAGGTTTTTTACTCAGATAAAGCTGGACAAACTGCTCCATGGCTACATGCAAAAGCTGTTAGTACTTCTAAGTTCAGAGTGTGTCTCCCCCGCCCCCCGAATGTTTTTGGTATAAACTAAGATAAACGTAGGAATGAGAAGTCTTGATTGGTGTCCAGCAGGGTGCGGCTGCCCCTGCCTGAGTTCGAAGCCTCACCCCTGCCTTGCCTCAGTCTCCCTGCTCCTCACGGCGTATCCCTTCTCGTTGCGCAGCTGCCTATTTTCCCTCCTCTTTAGCACTCAAAATAGTTTATCATCTATCTGTTTCTTCAAACAATGGGCTTTTTAAAAAAAACTGCCCAGAAGAACAGAAATAACGTCCATGCTTCTGTGATCAATACACCAGGCAGCCTGTCCCCTAATCGGCTGGCTTGGGATGCTGCAGCCCAGTTGCTGCCCAGCGAGGAGCCATGGGCCCCTGGAAGGGTCACCCATTGCACCACCCCAGCCAGCTGGCGGCTAAGCAGACAGATCGCCACAGCCTCTGCAGCACAGAGCCAATGATTTTTACATCAACCAGCCTGATGTACTGCGCGGCCGCCCACCAATCCCTTCTCGATATCGATCCAGCCCTAAATGAGGCTCCCCTGCTCTGTACCATGAGCAATAATTAAAAAAGCAGCACATTGATTCTAACTAATATTATGAAGGTTCTGGATGCGCACATGCTTACAAAACAGGGGGCTTCACCATCCTTCACTGCAACAAAGAATTCTGATTATCGCCTGAGCACAGGAGAGAGAAATGTGTCTGTGAGTGACGTGTCAAAACTTATTCCTGCTTTGTTTTATTACAAACCTTGTTTGAATACCAGTGGAACCTTTTTTTTTCCTTCTTCAAGAGTGAAGCGAATTAAATCAGAGTGGGCTGCAATGTGAGGAACTGGGTGTGTGGTGGTGGCGTGGTGGGGGGGTCGTCTTTCTTAAAAATGATGCTATCCGACTGCATGCACTACCTCATCCTGAAAATAAACTCACCCCGTACACTATAGCTCATTTAAAGTAAATGATGTTTTTATTCTTGCTTCTTAAAGCTAAGCAATTTATTAATGAATGCCCACTAACCAGTTTGCTAACAGACGTGGGAAGACAGCTCAGTCAGCAAAATGATTGCCTTGCAAACATGAGCTTGATCCCCAGAACCCACAGAGTGAGTCAGGTATGGCAGCTTGGGTTTGTCATCCTAGACTAGAAGGAAGGATTCCTGAAGCCTTGGCTTCTTGGCCTCTACATGCATGAGCATACATGTACAAACAGGTATCTACAAATGCACACAAGAACATGCACACATACAAAACAAACCCGTAATCATTAATTCAAAATGTACCATTCTAGCCCAAACTAGCTTCACTCAAAATCAGCTTTGATAACAACAAAAATGTGCTAAAAAAAAAAAAAAACAGCATTTTTCAGATCCTAGAAGCTAGCCTACTGTCAGGATGTGGGTTGCAGGGCCAGTCCACTGAAGCTAATACAATTAGATACCTTAAAACGTAAGTCAAAGTCAGCTCCTGTCCTTCTGCAGTGACTCAAAGTCCTGAAAAATGAATATACATGCTTGGAAGCCTTGGAAGCTGCTTGTGGGTTTGGGGGTTTATTGGGGTCCTTTCCACCTCTTGCCTGACAGTAGCTGGGGATATATTTTAAGAGAGCCATAATAAGGGTGCATTACTTTAGCAGATGTCGTAAGCTGCTGAAAGGACTATTCATTTAAATATGTAGTATTAATAAGATGCCTGGCAGGGAAAAACTCGACATATACTCTAGCATACATGTGTCATACAGACAACACATATGTGTGCCACATTCATACCAGCTGCTGGTGGTGGCCAGAAGAGGATGTCAGACCCCAGAAACTGGAGTTGCAGATGGTTATGAGATTCCATATGAATGCTCGGAGTCAAACCCAGGTCCTCTGGGAGAATAGCCAGAACACTTAGTCACTGAGACATTTCTATCACCCCGAATTTGCCATAATTTTGTTTTCCTATTTGCTCCTTTTTTAAATGAGAGGTTAAGAAGTGTAAATGCTTCCAAGTTGTGGGCAGTAGCAATGACACCATGGAACCTGTGGGCTGTTCTCAGTAGCACTACTCAGAGTCAGCTACTACTCAAAGACACTCACTGGAAAGTTCCCACCGCAAACACCCAATCGTGTTCTGAGTAGTGTTGTGAAAGCTCACAGCATCCTTGTCCATCCTTTATGAATGGGGACAGTGCATCTCCACTGTAGATGTTACCCTCCCATTAGATGTTCTATGACAACCCGATCCTCAGAATGGCTATTGCCTACCATTGTCTGCATACAGGGCTTGTCACCATCCCTGCTTCCAGGCATCCACTGAGGTCTTGGGGAAAATATTTCTATGGATAAGTGACTACTGGGTGTAAGTATTTGACTCATCTTTCCCTTTGTGCCTTGGTAAGATCACAGCCAGAACCATTGCCCATTATTGTCTTCACAGTAACATGGCCCTACATATTCACAACTGGATATTTTTAACCTCATTTATTACAATAGGCTTTCCCCCTTACAGAAATATACCACACAATAAGGAAATCTTCAAAGTGGTTCTGCAGCAATAATTTTTCAGAGAATTAGCTCAATAGACCTAGGCTTTGTACTTCATAGGAAAATGGTACCTGTAAGCTGCCCACATAACACACACACACACACACACACACACACACACACACACACACACACACACACACACAAAGATATTAAGGAAAAAGAAATTTCTAGAATGGTAGTTCTCATAGAGACTCAGAAAATGCCAAAGCCAACACCAGAAATCTGTATTCAGAGACACATAGCAATAATATGTGTCATCATGAACTAAATTACCCCAGAGGCATATGTCTCTTTACGTGATTTAGCTATAACAACCACTTAATGCAATGCTTCTCCCCAATAGACTTAAAGAAAGAAGCCATGTGATCATTTCAATGGATTCAGAGAAAATATTTGAAAAATTCATAGGACAAAATCTCCATAATCCAGGAGTAGAAGAAACACCCACACCTGATGAAGATGTGTATACATCCCTCCTGTTGAAGGTGTATGTACACCCCTTCTGGTGAAGGTATATGTACACCCCTGTCTGGAGAAGGTGTTTGTACACCCCTGCCTGGTGAAGGTGTATGTACACCCCTCCTGGTGAAGGTGTATCTTACACCCCTCCTGGTGAAGGTGTATGTACACCCCTCCTGGTGAAGGTGAATGTACACCCCTGCCTGGTGAAGGTGTGTGTACACCCCTGCCTGGTGAAGGTGTATGTACACCCCTCCTGGTGAAGGTGTCTGTACACCCCTGCCTGGTGAAGGTGTATGTACACCCCTGCCTGGTGAAGGTGTATGTACACCCCTCCTGGTGAAGGTGTATCTTACACCCCTCCTGGTGAAGGTGTATGTACACCCCTCCTGGTGAAGGTGAATGTACACCCCTGCCTGGTGAAGGTGTATGTACACCCCTTCTGGTGAAGGTGTATGTACACCCCTCCTGGTGAAGGTGTATCTTACACCCCTCCTGGTGAAGGTGTATGTACACCCCTCCTGGTGAAGGTGAATGTACACCCCTGCCTGGTGAAGGTGTGTGTATACCCCTGCCTGGTGAAGGTGTATGTACACCCCTCCTGGTGAAGGTGTCTGTACACCCCTGCCTGGTGAAGGTGTATGTACACCCCTGCCTGGTGAAGGTGTATGTACACCCCTGCCTGGTGAAGGTGTATGTACACCCCTGCCTGGTGAAGGTGTATGTACACCCCTCCTGGTGAAGGTGTATGTATACCCCTTCTGGTGAAGGTATATGTACACCCCTGCCTGGTGAAGGTGTATGTACACCCCTGTCTGGTGAAGGTGTTTATATATCCTATATTGATCCTCATGTTCATGGAAAATGCTGAGAAATTTCTTCTAAATTGTGCAGCTAAAAGATACGTTCAGTTTAAAATTATTTGTTTAAAATGTCCTGTATCAACAAGGCCATTTAGTATGAAAACCAAAGACTCTGATATCGACAGGGAAGGAATACTGTTTTATTCTAGGTGGCAATAATAACAAATAACTGCAATGGTTTGGAATAGTTTCAATATGTAAGAATTAAAAAACAGAAAAATCTATGCTATGTCTATGCATTAGTATGGGCAACATAAAATAGGTTTGGAAAAATTATTCCCTCTATACTAAGACCAAATGTGAAATACTTCAAGGTTGGAAAGATTGCTCAGCAGTTAAGAGAACTTGCTGCTCTTGCAAGTCATCTGGGTTTGGTCTGGAGCACTCACATGCTTCACACCCCATAACCCTGTTAACTCCAGTTCCAGCGGCCTTAACACGCTCTGCTAACCAAAGAAGACACTTCACATGTGGCAGCATACATGCAGCAAAAATATTCATACAAACAAGGAAATAAATATTAATTTTTATATGAAATAACTTTGAAAAACAACCAAAAGTCAGGAACACACACACACACACACACACACACACACACACACAGTCATAGTTTTCTTTTTCTTTTTTCTTTTTTTTCTTTCTTTTTTTTTTTTTTTTACTCAGGAAAAACTGAAAATGATCTAAGTGGGCAGAACGCTAATCTGCTGTCAAAGATTTGAAGATTTGACCAGCTACAGTCTTCATTTGTTGCACATGCTCAACACAATTTTCATAAAAATCAATTCCTTTTTCTCTTGTAGACATTAGTAGGCGGAGTCTAAACTTATACTAGGATGAGAGTCACCGACAAGAGCAAGGCCATTATGAAAGCAGGACAAATTTGGACAAACTACAGTTCCATGCTTTAACACAGCACAGCACAAGCCTCCAGCTCTGACGTCTGTGGGATCTCACTGCAGGGCAGAGGGCAAACGATAGACTCTGCCCTCAGTGCCCACACACATGCCCTTGTTCTATGGTCAACAGACTCTGAGAAAACATCACAAAGGAAGCTCAAGGGAAGATTTTTTTTCAACAGATGTTTCTGTGACAATTGGCTACTTGTAAATGAGATGAAGACTGTCACCTCGTGTCTTGCACACACACAAAAAAAGTTACCCAAATAGATTCACAGCTAAATGCAAAAGACCAAAATACAAGGTTTTATAAAATAATTTGATTAAGTGTTTATGATCTTATTTTGGGTAGTCATTTCCAATATATGCCGTGAAAGCATGATTGTAGCCCAATAGTAAAAGGTTTGATGGCTAAATCAAAAGGAAAACTATTAGACTCGATATTTTCCCAAACAATGCATGTGGATGACCCAGTGGCAGAGAAAGGGCTCAGGCTCGGAGTACACACAAGCCGTACCGGGCGGTGCCTCCTGCCTACCTAACAGCTGTAATGAAGGATGGAGAAACTAGTAAACCCCAGCCAAGAGGTGAAGAGCCTGGGGCCATTGTACGTTGCCATGAGTGATATAAAATGACAAATTCCAAGAGAAGTTCACAGAAAACACATTAAGAGTAACTTCTAGTATGATCTAGCAAGTTTATTCTTATTCATGTAAGCCGGTTAAAATTTTATCCACACAACGACTGAAAACTATGCACACGCAAATTGGTATACAGATGATAGATAAATAGATTTACAACAGAATGCTGGATAATAGAGGCGGGGGAAGGAAATGATCTAAATATTCACTAACTGGATAAAACCAATACTAAATGTGGTATATGTATGAAAACTATCCTGCCAATAAAAAAAGGTATGTCGAGGCTCTTTGATTCTGAAAGTACTGTCCTGAGCGAAAGACGGTGGGCACTGCAGCCTGTCTCATAGGATTCAGTCATAGAATTAGGTCTAAGAAGCAGGTTTACAGAGACAGAGGTAGAAAAGTGCTTGCCCAGGTCAGAGGAACAGAATAGGAGCAGGGCGAGGTGGCGGGGGGGGGGGGGTTCATTAGCCCCTGTAAGTTTATCCTGTAGCCTGTACTGTCTCCTCCTGCATAGGACGGTGGCTCGCATCTGTGGTCACAGGCACACTGCGCAGGGCGCCCACGCAGTGCTCCGAGGTGCCCATCGTTACCACCCCCTCTGTGTGCTCTAGAGAGGCCACGGCTCTACACTGAGGCAGCGACCTGCAGAGAGCTAGTGAGGGCCCTTGGCCAACGCTCTCTTTCCTTGTAAGCTCTTTAAAATGAGCCTGAGAGACCGCTGCTATGGTTGCATGTCTCAGGGAGACCTAAAGCCATGACGCAGCTCATGTACGACACACCCCCGGGAGAAGGACCCCACGCAACCGCCTCTTTTCTAGCACAGTTTTGAAGGAGTGTCACAATTTGCAAAACACAATCTTTTTATCTATAGTTGAAGGAAACACCATTTTTTGTCTGGGGACTTTCATAAAACATTAATACAACTGGGAAACCAGTGTTTCCCACTTTACCTGTGGATAATCTGGCTATATTTAAAATTGTTTTAAAAGCTAAATATTTTTAAAATCTTAACATCTTTTTTAAGAATTCTCTTTTAAAAATCCATTCTTTGAAGTATTCACATAACTATACACTACCTCTCAATCATCTCACTTTCTCCTATGTTCATTTCCTCTTTTTTATTTTCATAACCTACCAATCCAGTTGGTGCTGCTCATATGTGTATGTGTGGTAGCATCCTCTGGAGCATGAAAAATCTACTAGGGCCTTCTTCAGTCAGTGTGGGACTTCAGCAGCTTCTCCTCCATGTTGGATTTTTCAACCTGCTTGCTCTTGTATAGATTGCCATAGCTGCTGTGAATTTACATGTGCATCAGCTATGTTACAGGCAGAAGAATTCATATGTACAATAGCCAAGTCACAGGCAGAAGAATTCATATGTACAATAGCCAAGTCACAGGCAGAAGAATTCATATGTACAATAGCCATGTCACAGGCAGAAGAATTCATATGTACAATAGCCATGTCACAGGCAGAAGAATTCATATGTACAACAGCCATGTCACATGCAGAAGAATTCATATGTACAACAGCCATGTCACATACAGATGAATTCATATGTACAATAGCAATGTCACATGCAGATGAATTCATAAGTACAACACCCATGTCACATGCAGAATAATTCATATGAACAACAGTCATGTCTCTTGCAGAAAACTCACATGTACAACAGCCATGTCACATGCAGAAGATGCTCTCATAGCCCTATTCCCACCACCTGGCTTTTACATTATTTTCATTTCTCTTCCTTGAGGTTCCTGAGGTGCAGTGTGTAGATGAGGGAATTGGTACATATGCCCCGTGCATGTGAACATGCTCACTCACTGACTCTCATGGAACACATGCCCTGTGCATGTGAACATGCTCACTCACTGACTCTCATGGTACACATGCCCCGTGCATGTGAACATGCTCACTCACTGACTCTTATGGAACACATGCCCCGTGCACGTGAACATGCTCACTCGCTGACTCTCATGGAACACATGCCCTGTGCACGTGAACATGCTCACTCACTGACTCTCATGGTACACATGCCCTGTGCACGTGAACATGCTCACTCACTGACTCTTATGGTACACATGCCCTGTGCATGTGAACATGCTCACTCACTGACTCTCATGGTACACATGCCCCGTGCATGTGAACATGCTCACTCACTGACTCTTATGGAACACGTGCCCCATGCACGTGAACATGCTCACTCGCTGACTCTCATGGAACACGTGCCCCGTGCATGTGAACATGCTCACTCATTGACTCTCATGGTACACATGCCCTGTGCATGTGAACATGCTCACTCACTGACTCTCATGGTACACATGCCCTGTGCATGTGAACATGCTCACTCACTGACTCTCATGGTACACATGCCCTGTGCACGTGAACATGCTCACTCACTGACTCTTATGGAACACATGCCCTGTGCATGTGAACATGCTCACTCGCTGACTCTCATGGAACACGTGCCCCGTGCATGTGAACATGCTCACTCACTGACTCTCATGGTACACGTGCCCTGTGCATGTGAACATGCTCACTCATTGACTCTTATAGAACACGTGCCCCGTGCATGTGAACATGCTCACTCACTGACTCTCATGGTACACATGCCCTGTGCATGTGAACATGCTCACTCACTGACTCTCATGGAACACGTGCCCCATGCACGTGAACATGCTCACTCACTGACTCTCATGGAACACATGCCCCGTGCACGTGAACATGCTCACTCACTGACACTTATCCTAGGCGCTGTGAGCAGCTATGCATCTGCATCCACAATGCCTTACTGCAGCAAGCTGCTCCTCTACAGTGCTGTTTGCTACGTGGCCATATCATCAAACTTCCATATGAACATTCATGTAAGTACCCATAGATAGGTAATGCTGTCTTGACATTATTTATGACAAGAATCACAAACCAAGGTCCCACAAAACCAAAATGGCTGTGACAGTGGCCAAGCATTTGCTTTCTCGTAGAAGCACACGAAGTAACCAGCCAACCAATTCCATTGTTTTATAGTATGAAATACTCCACAGGGTGATGTATATGCAGTGTCTGAAGCTGCACTGTTCGTTTTGGACAGAAGCCGGCATAGGAAGTCCATGTTTGAGCTCTAAGCATGCATGTGCTGTTCGGGCTCGCTGTCCCCAGTGGTGGGCGGGTTCACAAGCAACACACCCTGGCCTGCAACGTCCTGCGATTAAAGAGTGCTGGAGAGGATCTGGGGTGTGCTCAGAGTCCGGCAATGAGGATGAAGATTTGGGAGAGCTGAGAAAGATGCTTGCATGTATTCAAAATATAGCATGCTACTCTAAATGACTTAGAGAGGGTAAGAGCCCTAATTAACCTTGATTACTTGTGAAGCGAGCGTGTGAGCCGTGCACTTCACACTGAGCTGTGTATTTAGCCTGCACTCTGCAAGTCAATCAGTATGGGTTTAAAAAGAACCTGGGCAATGGGAATCCAGTGTGGAAAAGTAAGGTGTTCAGGAATATGATTTGGGTGACACGGTAAGCGGTTGTATTATAACTTTACAGTGCACAGGGTGCTCAACCCATGACTGACTGAGTGTAGAAATAACAGTCACAAGACATGGTGCATAGCCATTTTCCTTTCTTAAGGTCTGAGACAGCATCGTTCTGCAAAACCTCCAGGAACTCCAGGGTCGGCAGCAGAAGCGTGGCACATGTCAGTGACACCAAAGGTGTATGGAAGCAGCGTGCACTGGCGTCTTGATAGAAAGATCTGGGGTGCAGGGGCCCCGAGTCGGCACTGTGTAAACAGCAGTACATTTCTTACATGGGCACACAAACAAGAGGGCACAACCCCAGACCGTGCAGACTTACACCGAGGTCAGGACAGACCTTGTTTCATAAGTGAGCATGGAAGGTACTGGAAACTGAGGTGTCACACTATGCTCTGCTGGTCATGCCAGGGTCAAACTGTCCTCGGTCCTGTGTGGGCCGATTCCCAGGCAACTGCTCTTGGAACTTACTGTTCCTTTATAGTTTTTTTTTTTCCAAAAGCCAAAGAAAAGCAAATATGAATGTTTGGTGGTATTTTATTATGTTCAAGGCCACAAAAGGAGATGGTGTGAGAGGAGAGTAGCCGTCGGCACAAACCTACAGTGTATTAGCTAAAAATCAAATTACAGAATAAGCTGGGAGGGCCTGAAAAATGGACCGGCCGTTAAAAGCACCTCCTGCCCTTCCGGAGGGTTCAAGTCCTGCTCCAAGTCCCCGTGTCAGGCGGTTTACAACTTCCTAAGGCTCCCGCTTCAGAGGATCAACACCCTCTTTTGGTATCTTTTGGCACCTACACACACATGCACACATATGCACACACACATCACATACACATGCTACATACACACAAACGCAAAGAGAAAGAGAGAAGAGAGAGGTGAAAACTACAGATTAAATCAATATGCCAAGCACTTCATGATGAAGCAGAGGATATGATTTAAATGGTATGTCAATCAAAACCAAAAGATTTCAATTGCATTTTGGTAAATCCTCATTACATAAAATGGGCCTGTATCAAGCCCATTCTATGGGGAGGATGTTATAGAAAATTTATCGGATTTTTAATCATATTAAAAATGTGGAAACATGTGTCTATGTGTTCATTATTTGAATACAAATTTGATTTTTTTTTATCTTTTAGATGGGCCTCAATAGATAGCCCAAGCTAATCTCAGGGTCTCCACCCACCTGTTGCACCTTTCCCAGTGCTGGGATTATAGGTCTTTGCCAACATGTCCCAATCTGAGTACGAATTTTATTTTACTAATAATGAAAACTAAATAATATGCTGAATATGACAATATGATAAATAATAATAGTATTCTGATTATAACATATTCTTAATTGATAGATTCTTAAGCTAACAGTAGGGAGCTACACTAAGCATGTACCTGAATAATATAACATCCTGGAATAAAATGGTTCCATACAGATTTTTTTACTTGGTTTTGAGTGTGAATACTCTATTTTCTTATAGATGAGTCTTCAGCCTAAATTGTTTCTGCTTGTTAGAGATATTAGTTGCTGCCTCTTGAGTACTAGGTATTTTTTAAAAGACTTTACCTAAAATATGTTAACCTAAATAGAAATATGAATGTATGTCAATCAGTGATTTACATAGCTCACCCTATTATATATGCTCCCAGGAGGAGGAAGGACCAGGGGAGGGCTGTGTACCTGCCTATCACCTGAAGCCTGGTGTGCCTGCCTGTCACCTGAAGCCTGGTGTGCCTGCCTGTCACCTGGAGCCTGGTGTGCCTGCCTGTCACCTGAAGCCAGTGTACCTGCCTGTCACCTGAAGCCTGTTGTGCCTGCCTGTCACTTGATGCCTGGTGTGCCTGCCTGTCACCTGAAGCCTGTTGTGCCTGCCTGTCACTTGATGCCTGGTGTGCCTGCCTGTCACTTGATGCCTGGTGTGCCTGCCTGTCGCCTGATGCCTGGTGTGCCTGCCTGTCGCCTGAAGCCTGTTGTGCCTGCCTGTCACTTGATGCCTGGTGTGCCTGCCTGTCACCTGAAGCCTGTTGTGCCTGCCTGTCACCTGAAGGCTGGTGCGCCTGTCTGTCACCTGGAGCTTGGTGTGCCTGTCTGTCACCTGAAGCCTGGTGTGCCTGTCTGTCACCTAAAGCCTGGTGTGCCTGCCTGTCACCTGAAGCCTGGAGGGTGCAACTCTTCTTGTAGTTTGTAGACAAAGCTGAGTTTACATTTCCCAGGTAAGTAACGACTGAACTGCCTGCGGCAGGGGAGACTGCTCAGTGGAGAAAGTGCCTGAAACCTTAGCATGCATCCCTGAGTAGACTCCCAGAACCCCACTTAAGCAGCTGTCCACCCCCCCCCCACAGCATAGGGGACAGGTGCAGAGACAGATGGATCCCCGACTTGCCAGTCAGCCAGTCTAGTCAAATGGTGAGTTCCAGGCTCACTGTCTCAACTGATAAGGTGGAGAGCAAGTGACTGAGGAAGATCACATTCATACACACATGCACTAAACATGTACAGGCACTCTCACATATGCACATACACACATACAAGGAAATCAGTCTGTCCTTTACTGCTGGAGTGAGGTAGAGGAACAGAGGTATACACTTGTGTGTTTTAATTAATGATTCCCAGAAAGCACTGCTACAAACACAAAGGATGCCTTCACTTTTGCAGAGCATCCAGCTTGTTCTAAGCTGTCTTGATTTTTTCCAGTGTGTCTGGGCTCAACCTCTTCTCCCCAGATCCCTGCTGCTTTGGCCTAAAGTCAGATGACAAATTCACAAGAAGCCATTGGTTCCCCCATATCTGGCAGAACAGCGTTGGCCTGTGTGTCCAGCCACAGGCTTCCCGCAGAGGGTGAGCATTCTACATCGGGGCAGAGTTAAATGCCAGAATGTGCTTAGTAAATGTGTTGTGGACTCCTCCATGACTTATGGTGTGGATGTCTTGGTGCTGGTCACTTCGGAGTTGTGTTCTCAATGCTTGGCCTCTGTGTGCCGTGTTCTTCAGAAGTAAACTATCTTCCACATTTTTAGCTCCACAGAGAAAGCGAATCCAGTGGCCTCTCAAAGGAAAGCTAGCAGGCTTGCTCCTATGGGACAGTTTAAATGCATGACACTCACCTACTTAGACCATGGCAAGAGAGTTGACTGAACCTCTGAGCCTGAGGTCTACTGGCCTTTCTTTTTCTCTTTTTTTCTTTCTTTCTTTCTTTTTTTCTTTCTTTCTTTCTTTCTCTTTCTTTCTTTCTTGCTGCTATGTTGGCTTCTTTCTTTTTCTTGTTACTTGATGGAGCAGTTACTGGTGTGATTTATAATCCCACCTAGAGAAGCTTACATTTCTTCAAAGGTCTTTGTGATTTTTAAAATTTTTCTGGTTTATCTCATTCCTTGGGCTCTCCAGCATCAGTTATTTTTATCTGTGCAAGCATAACATCAAATTTTCCATCTTTAATACATTTCAAGTAATAGCTAATGGTTGAAAATAAATAATAATGCTGTATATACAACACCAATTATCTCCCTAATTCTTTGTGTGTGTGTGTGTGTGTGTGTGTGTGTGTGTGTGTGTGTGTGTGTGTGAACAGAAATAAGTATGCTTGTTACTTATTAATTCCCTATGGTGATTTGGATAAGAAATGTCCCCATATGCTCAGGTATTTGCAAACTTGATCCCAGTTAGCAATGCTGCATGCATGTGTGTGTGCGTGCATGTGTGAATGTGTGTGTGTGTGTGTGTGTGTGTATGGTGTGTAATTTTTAGGTGCAGCCTTTCAGGAGGAAGTAAGTCATGGGAGGCAGGTTTTCAGGGTTTAGAACCTCGCGTGACTTTCAGTTACCTTCCTCTGGCTCCTGTGTGTAGACAGAAGTGTGACGAGCTAGTTTCCTGGTCAGGGTGCTTACTCCCATGCTTCCTTCACAATCATAGACTAACCCTGTGGATCGGCAAGACAAAATGAACTCTTCCTTCTGTAAGTTACTGTGGAGTTTGAGTGAGAATGGTTCCCACAGGCTCATATATCTGAATGCTTGATTAAAAGTTGGTGGAACTGTTTGGGAAGGATTATGAGGCGTGGCCTTGTTGTTGGAGTGGAGTTGTCATTGTGGTGAGCTTTAAGGTTTCAAAGGAGCCCAGTTAGCAATCTCTCATGTTCTATCCCCCCACACTCTCTGTCTCTGCCAGTCTCTGTCTCTGTCTGTCTGTCTGTTTGGTTTGTCTGTCTCCCTCCCTCTCTCTCTCTCTCTCTCTCTCTCTCTCTCTCTCTCTCTCTCTCTCTCTCACTATAGCTTCTGTCTCAACACATAATCTCTCAGCTAATACTCCAACACCATGCCTGCCTGCTTGCTGTCATGTTCCCTCAGATGATGATCACAGACCCTAACCATCTAGAACCATTAGATCCCAAATTAAATGCTTTTTAAATAGGTTACCTTAATCATGATGCTTTGAGCAGCAGCAAAATAGTGGCAAATATACTCCCTAGCTCTCTCTCTATCACCATTGTGCTTTCCTGTATCTATGATGATGCCTTTCATACAAGTAAAATTAGACTATATTTGTGGTCTGGGTTCTGGCTCATCTCACTGAGTACACATGTAGTCCCCAGGCTTCTTCTGGAATAGTATTATAATATAATATTATATTATATTACCCTATTTTATACTTTGTCTGCAACCACAGGCCAAGATGTTTTCTTACCATCACTTCTAATCCATTTGTGTTTCTGTGCCCAAGGTCAGTTTCTTGCAGACAGAATATAGTTGGGTTTTGATGATGTTTCTGTTGTTTTATTTTTTGCTACTTCACTCTGACAATTGCTTCCTCTACTGTAAAGTGGGCTATGTATAACTTAAAGCAACTAGTGACGAGGAGGGATGTGGTTTTATTACTTACATTTTATTTTCTGCCTTAGGACATTTTATTCTCACTTTTTTGTAATATTGTTCTCTTTTGTACTGGGGTTCTTTGTAGCAAAATATTTAAATTTCATTCTTATTCCTTTGTATGAATATTTGGTATCTTGTTCCTTATAATTATCCTGAAGATTAAGTGAAGCATTCTACAATTTTAACAATTTACTTTGAATCAATATGAACTTAATTTCAGGAACACATAGACATATATAAAATCTGTGCTCTGTCATAGTCCTTTCTCCATGCCTTTTCAAAGTTACATTTTCATGAATTTTGCGGCCCAACTCATAAGCTATCTATTTCTTTAAATCTGATTTTGACTACTGAGAAAGATTTTTCATTTCAGTTACTGTATTTTTCAGCACATACATACCCAGATACTTTTTTTTGTTTAAGTTTTTGTTGTATTTTATTGTTGTTGTTGATATTTTTACTTTGTTAGTACATAGTGTTACTGATATTTTCTATATCTTCCTTGGTTATCTTAGACTCTTTAAGACAGTTGTCACCAGTTCTATTTATGATGATATACCTCCAATGTTTGGGTGTTTACATTGAATCAATACCTAACTCTTTTCCCTATGGGAATCTGTAGAACCAAATTGAAGGGTTTATTATACAGAGGACATTTGTTTTGTATTGTTGTTCGTTCTAGGAAGTAGTGATAAGCTTTCTTATTCCCACTGTAATACCCCATCTTACACTCTCAACTGTGACAGCCTAAGTTTGAAATCAAGGTACATCAGGGTTAGGGATGTGGTTGCATCTTAAGGGTTCACTAGTCTTGGTGGAGGATCACTAGTCATTGAGCAGGGTTCACGAATCCTGGTGATGCTGTCCTGAGTCCCTGTGAGGGCTTTCTAAAATCCTGGTGAAGAAGTACTTGGGGAATAAGAGAGGATACCTCTAGAAACTTCTAGAAACTCTAATAGTCCACTTATGTTAACTTAAAAATAATGTTATAATTGTAATGGGAGATAACAAAAGACTGTGTTGTATTATCTGCAATCTTCATTTGGATTTTATAAGAATTATTTCAGCATTTTGTTTTATTTTATTGTGAAATCAATTTTTACATTTATCTATATACTTCAAAATCAAGTAGAAACTAGGCAGCTTGAGCCCATGCTTTCTGAGTGAGCAGTATGTCCTGTGTTAGTACCTTAGCATTTTTAAGATGGTCCTGTGTGGGGTTAGTCTTAACAGGCCAATATATGTTATATGCAGTTACTTTGTATCACAGTAGGGTAGGAACAGGGAAAGTCAAACAAATTATAACATGAAATATACTCACAATTTAATAGGTCTTTAGCAATAGTTGTTATGGATTCCAGATATTGATTTTGATATTTCACATAACTGTGATGCCATGATTAACATGTGAGATCATTCATATAGGATTTGTTAGTAGTGCTTGTCATTCAAACTTTTGGAAGTCATTAATACACACACACACACACACACACACACACACACACACACACACAACTAGCAAGGCAGGCTTACAACACCTATATACCCATATATTTCAGCCATGATTATAATTAATTTGTAAATTTATTACTGAATTTTTAAAAAATCTGATTGAAAGAAATGAGATAGACTTTGAAGTAACAAACTGGAACTTGCCACCCAATTTTAAATTAAATATTTGAATTTTTGTGTACAGCGTGTTTTGACCACATTCATCCCCTTCACATCTCCTCCCAGAATCAATCTCCCTTCTAGTCACCAAATTTTGTGCTCTCTTTATTTTTTTACCCACCAACCCAAACTGCATTGCTCATAAATCATGGCTATGTGGCTTTCCCTAGGTCAGGTCAACATACCAGGTTCAGTGGTCTTACAGGAAGATGACGTCATCTCTTCCACGACTATTAGCTGCCAATATCTCCTTGGCCAGGAGTAGAACTTCATGCCCACCCTCCCTCTTCATGATGGTTTTTGGCCCTGCTTAAGCTTTTATGTGGCTTCTGCAGGCTGCCAGAAGTACACCCACAGATGCACCAACAGAAGAAACAATAGGAGCTATGTCAATGACCCACAAAGCATCATGAGATTTGAAGACCAGTGCCTGCATGCCTTTCCCAGCTCACTAGCCCACTCCCACACTCCAGAATGATTTAATTTTTTAATAAACTATTTCTATCTCTATTTCTATCCCTTGGGGAAAATAAGTGGATAAAGGCTCTGTGGCTTGTGCTCTGCCTTTTGAGAATCCCACCAAGGTGAAGGTGATGGTGCTGAATAGGGCTTAGCTCTTCCCAAAGCCACCTAGGACCCAGAGCTGGCCACTGACTCACGTGAAGTGCCCTTCTGTTGGTACTGACCCAGTCACGTCCTTGGCTTCTGTGGCTTTTCTTGGCGTGATCCTTCTGTGCATATGGAGGATGGGAAGCTCCTTCAGTGCTAGCAGCAAGTATTGATAAACCATTCAGCTACTTGCTGTCCATCCTTGGTGCTTATCAGTGTGTGAGTGCTGTCTATCACAGCTTCTAGGAAGCCCTCAGTGAAGCTAGGGAGGAAAGTGAGCTTTCGACACTGGGCCAGACCAATCAATGCATTCACAAGGTGGTAGAAACCGTGAGGGAGCACTGAGCATATTGTCCTCGGCAGAGCAGAAGCCAGGGTTTCCACCAGGCCTTGTCAATCAATAGGGCTCTGTAGACTCCATAGCCCCTGTGGTGCCTGAGGTATTCTATAACCACTGAGCTGCTGGCCTGTGGCAACTCTTTACTCCACACACAAGGTCCAGACAGCTTCAATTAAGCTCTCCAGAGAGCCGGGGTCTGCACCCAGGAGCCTGTGAGATTCCAGGAACAGAAGGAAAGCAATAAGGTCAAAGGTTCAAAATGGTCCTCTTCCCTCGGTACCCTGCTGTCAGCGATGCCTGGCTGGGTCTTCTCCTGATCCTTAGCATATTCTCTTCATTTTGATATGTATGAAATTACATCAAGGTCATTTTTAATAACTGTCAATAGCTTGAGAGCAGCCAGCAGCTTTATTGACGCCTACACTGAAGTAGCCCAGGAGACACAGAGTGCATAGCCTGCCTGGGAACAACGGTCCACTGGGAAACAGATGATCATTGATATGAGTAAATTGATATTGATAGCAATTTCATGGGCATAGTACATCTAGGTCACTGTAGAGGATTCTCATGTCAACAGCCTAGAGAGCATCGAGGCTCATTGGCCTGTGCGCTGGATGCTGCCCTCCTGAGTCAAAAGCTGTTCTCTTGGTTCTCCTTGTGGGTTTTGGAAAAGGAGGTTTGAAATGCATGACTCTGTTGTAAGTGTTTGCCACTGCCTTGGTCCTCTTTGGACCCCTCCCCCCCCCCCCAGTGTGGTGAATAGCGTCCACACTGAAGTGAAATTTTCCTCCTAGATGAAATTGAATTTTTTCAGCTTTAAGGTTTTATTGTTACACAATTTCATACACATATTTTAAAAACACTTAAGTCACATCTGCCTCTTATTGTCTCTTGCTTCTGCTCCCATTCCTTCTCAACAATTCTCTTCCTACTTTGAGGAGTGTGTGTGTGTGTGTGTGTATGTGTGTGTGTGTGTGTGTGTGTGTGTGTGTGTGTGTGTGTGTGTCCCACTCAATTTAATTAGGTCTTGCATGAACATGGGTGAAGGATTATTTACTTGAGCAAGGGTGACCTACCGGAGGCTACAGCACTGAAGATGGTAACTCTCCTTCCCAAGGCAGGTCTTCCTCCAATACCTGAGGGAAGAATGGGGCCTCAGAAGCTCCTCCCCACCATAATGTAGCATCACTATATCCACAGACAGCATTTCACGGGACTCCTCCCCGTCTTCCCGCTCTTCCTGGTGCTCCCCGGGCCCTGGAGTCTGTGATTGTAAGTGTCCATTTAGTGCTGGGCCTTCAACAGTCATTTGCTTTAGCTGCTTTGATACCTTGTACATCTCTGAAATCACTACTGCCCACTAAAAAAAAGACTTTGTCTGGCCAGGCTCTCAGGTGGTTCACGGAGGTTTGGCTGCTTTGACAGCTGTCTTTGGGTGGACTTAGGGCCCTATAAGTGACCCTTCACTTGTGAGCATGGGAGTACCATCGGTAAATCCACTAAGATAAATTTGGGTAGGTAAATTTGCCTCTTTGATCTGATTGAAACTGTAGTTCAACATAATGATTCCCCTTCGATGGAATTCCTCACAGACCAGAAGAACACACACACACACACACACACACACACACACACACACACACACACACACACACACACACGAAGATACCAGAAGACATGAGGTTTTCAAGATGGAGTCAATCCGATTATCAGTGAGAAGTGAGAGGAAAGGGAAGATAGGATAGTGGCAGGGAGGTATCTCAGTCTTTGTTCTTTACTGTGAAGACATACCTTAACCAAGGCTACTCTTATGAAGGAAAACACTTAAGGGGTTGCTTACAGTTTTAGAGGTTGATTTCAGTATCATCATGGCGGGGAGCATAATAGCACCATACAGGTCATGGTCCTGGAGAGCAGCTGAGAGTTCTACATCCTGATCTGTGCGCAGGGGAGCACAAGGAGACACAGGGCCTGCTCTTCCTCCGATGAGGCCACAACTCCTAATCCTTCTATTCCCATCAGAGAGTTCCTCTTCCTGGAAGCGTCAGTGTGTCACAGTGTGTTCACACAGCTTCACTTGCAGATGTTCATTGCAATCAGTCATTGGCGTGGTGTGAGCCCTATGGCTTCTGTGACGTCGTCAGTATTGGCTCCTCACTGGGACTCCTCCTGGTTAGCCTGTTGTTGCCCAGTGTCATGGAGATCCTGCAGCTTTATATCAGCAAGACTGGCCCTTTCACACATCCCAACAGTTTGCAGATGATATAGATTTGGGGGTGAGCCAATGCAGAGCCCTCGATCTGGGCCAGGGTGGTAGCTGAGCTGGTCAGCCCACAGATGCTCCCTTACCCACACCCCCAGGGCAGATTCTCCAGCACTCTTCCTGCTAGGCCACCCAATGTCGACGATATGAACAGGATGTGTGATCAGCTCTCCCATGTTCTCGCACTCAGGGATGCACTCCCTCCATATGGCCAGTTCCACTGTGCTTCCCAGGTGAGATACAGGGCCCACTCTCCCGAGTGCTGCAGCCAGCAAGGGACAGGGCCAGCTCATCTGCTGTCTGTCATGGCTACAGGGCCAGGTCTCCTGACTGCCTCTATTCACAAGGTATTGGGGAGGGGAGGGTGTCACCCCTACATTCATTCCACCTCACAGCAGAAGAGTGGTGGGATCAGATTTCCCTCACTCTCGCCATCAGGGCTGGCTCGCCCATGCCTTCTTGACCAGAGTGAACCCTGTTATAATGCCCAGGTGAGATTGCCCACTTTCCCAGGTGCTGCAGCTGGCAAGGAGAAGAGAAGGCTAGCTCTATTGTGCTTATGGCCCCGTGGACAGTTTTCCTGACTGAAGATGTCAGCTCTCCCACACTCAACCAGAGCCAGTTCCACTGTGCTGCCTGGGAGAAGCACAGGGCCCACTCTCATCAATGCTGGCACTGGTGCAAAGTGGGGCCAGCTCTCTGCTGCAGACAGTGAGGAGTGGGGCCAGTTCTGCACAGGCCCTGGATATCTGCATGATCCCTGGCGGCTGCCCTAACCAGGGGCATCCCCACGTTCTCTAGTGGGAATAGGAGCCACAGCCTTCAACTCTGACCTCTTTCGCTGTGTAGGCACAGACCCAGTCATACACTTCAGTGCCAGCTTGGGCTGGGACCTCACCATGGCATGAGGGGGATTCTTAATTAAACCATCCTGGGAGGGAAAGGCAAAACTTGCTGGAATAGGAGAACTCAGGGAAGCAGCATCCTTGTAAAAGCCTGACCCAGAATGAATTAGAATGCATAAGGCAGGCAAAAAGGATCACTGTGTGTGTGTGTGGGGGGGGGGGAATGCCCTGTAGAGAGCAGGTGAGATGGTCAGCTCAGATCACGCGTTTATGGCAGGTTCATTCAGCAGGTGCAGAACACAGAGACAGATGAGTGGAGGTGGACTGGGGTCTGACAGCCAGACAGGGTGTCCACAGGGGTAAAGGCTGATGTCAAGGAATGTGGTGGTGGTGATGGCCGCACTATGCTGTGGACGCCTTAGGTCATGGGGCTGAACTCCCGATATGACTTCTACAGTGTGCAAATTATGCCTCAGTAAGCAGATGAGCCTAGATGCGTGGTGCAGGAGAGTGAGAAGCCCC
Source organism: Acomys minous (assembly GCF_964271855.1). Taxonomy (NCBI): domain Eukaryota; kingdom Metazoa; phylum Chordata; class Mammalia; order Rodentia; family Muridae; genus Acomys; species Acomys minous. The sequence continues at coordinate 7,194,951 of NC_140486.1, read as the reverse complement.
TCTTTTTACCTCAGCGTTGGGGTCCAGCCTTACTAAATCAGGGAATTAGCGCTGCCATTGTGCCTTGTATTTCTAATTCTGTAAATTCAGAGCAAGATAAGATAACTAGGCTGAAAAAGTGTGTATGCTCCAGGCCCAGTTGTAGGTGGCAAATGTGAAGAGGCACTTACCCAGCAAGGAGACTGGTGTTCTGCTCCCACACCGGTGCTAGGTGGGCATTCCTGCCACTTTCCACCTATACCTCAGGTAGCACATGGCTCAACCACCCAGTAAGCGAGTTTCTCCATTACCAATGGCAGGCTGGCTCCTAGGGCTGGCATTCTAAGCCCTCCCCTAACATAGGGCCACATGCTGACGGTGACTGCTGAGTTTTCACCTTTGTTTCCTGCACCTCAGATTCCTCTCACCTGATTCTGCACCCCTCTGTCATTCAGCCCCTAATTATTCCCACTGGTCCACACAAAGCTCAGTGGTTTGTATGGCTTACTAGGGAGCAAGTTTGTCTTAAACACTTCCTTTCTGGAAACTGTGTAAAACAGGGAAAGAAAGCCCTGCTCCTGAGGAACACGTGCCTCTGGAAGCTCCATTCCTCTGGGATCTTGATGCATATTCATGGAAAGGCCTTCAGGTTTGCTGGAGAAGGAGCTGCAGGCTGACCTGGACCCTGCCCAGATAAGAAACTGTACCTCAAAATGAAAGCAGCAGAGGCTTCAAGGCTATGGTGATGGGTAAAGGAAAATAACACTTGGACGTCTCAATATTCTAAGGTGAAGACCCCAAGTAGCAAGAATGCTATCACGTGACTTACTGGGGCAGCCTGAACAAATGTTCATTCACCCTAGATAAAGGCCCAAAAGTGAGTAGAAGAAATGTTTCCTCACAAGGCTACTTCGGTGAACTAGAGAGTTCATTGAAGTCACTTATAAGAACAAGGCAAGAAGTGGTACTTACAGGAGGAGTATGGGTGACCCAAAGGGAGATGGTACCTCACTGAAAAATCAACCCAACATAGATGAAGTGATGATGGAGCAAAGTTTCATCCTTGGAGCTCCCTGTACAACTTGCAAGCAGCTCCACTGAGAATCTTTCTTCAATAGCTTATTGCTTGTATAAACTTTGGGCAGAGGGTGGAATGAGTCTTGTAAATTTCAGGACTTTTTTGAGCTTTATATGTTCTGTTTACATCCTGACTCTTATGTACTTCACCCTTCCCTCCTGAAGAATATGTTCCAGCTTGGAGGAAATAGTTACACACCAGCTGCTTGGCCTGGAAGAAAAATGAGGGAGGTCGAGATTGTTGCTTGGGAGAGGAAGAAACCAGGTTTTGGTGGTGGCGTCCTAGCCCACTCTACCACACAACCGTCAGCTCCCAGCTCAGGCATCACTGACTTGTGACTTCATCTGTTAAATTCGTTGAAGTCTGTGTGTTCGACTCTAGTTTAAATCAAGTGTCTGGTTGTTTATAGATAGATAGGGATTGAGTAACAGCACGAGGCATCAGGGAGAAGGGAAGTTGAGCACCCCACTACATGGAGATTCTCTTAATCCTCCTGAAGTGACCAATGGAAAGCTGCAAGCCATGAACCACGAAGACAAAACCATGTCACCAAGAGCAGTGCTGCAGACTCATAGACATCACTTCCTGCAGCCGGGAGTCTTCACTTTCATCAGCTTAAGAGGGTGTTTTTCATGGCGAGGGAGCTCACAGCTTCCCTGTCCTGGTACACATTCTGGAATGGATCTTGAAAGCTTGGCTTGGAAACTACTTAGTGAAGGTGTATTTTTGAGACTTCTTGACAAAACATGTAATTACAATGCTAAGACAAAAAGAGTTGAGTGTAATGAATGAGCGATGGCAAGTGAGAGCCCTAACAACTCCGATCTTGAGACACCAGTCTTTTTCTACGAGTTTTCTCTTGCTTCAGCACCACCATATTTAGCACTAAAATGAAGAGTGTAAAGGGCAAGAGGGACAAACAAATTGGTGACCAAATGCCAGACACCTCTTCTTTGAAGTGGGTTCAACCGCATGAAATACAAAAACAACTTGTTTTTCCAAGGCATTTAGCATATTCCTCGTTAAAAAGAAAATATCTCGAATAATACATTTCAAATTATTTCCTCGTACATGTCCATATGCGTAATAAATGGATATTTTAGTTCCTATCTAATTATCTAGATTGGTGCAGTTCTTTCTTCTTTTTTTTAAATGCCAGTTTTAATTGCAAAAGTGCTGCCGGCTTCAGATTTTAATTGCAATTTGCAAATGGTTAGACTGACAGTGCTCCATTACAAAGGAAAAAAATCATTTTAATAGCAGAAGTACTTCCTTGCTGCAGATTCAATTTCATTTTACAAGATACTGGGTCATCCAGCATCATTATCAGGGATAAAAAAGGCTGGAGAGAATCTTTGCAGTGCTGGCTGGGTCAGTGTAGCATGGCCTAGGCCTCGGGGAGGCTGCCTGGAGCTCGGCTTCTGTTCCTATCCAGAAAGCAAAAAGTTGGAGGAGCCCTGGAAAGCTTCCCGAGTTCCCCCACATCCCATCGTACCTTCAGTAAGCATCCTTCCTGCTGGCTCATTATCTACCTGGCCTCTTCATCACGGGCTCCGGGATGGGATACAGGGTGCTATTGGCATTTGTAATCTTAGGAACAGATGCAAAGCAGGATGCTTTTAAGGGGTAGAGGGTGTTCTCTCCTCTCCACCCCAGATCTCAACCAATGGTCACTGTGGTTCCATTCTAAGCCCAGATAAGGGTTCTCACGGGAAGCCGGTGGCTTTTCTTCTGTTGGACACTATCAGCTCACAGGTGCTAGTCTTCATAGGGGAAGTCTTACTGTAGGTACAGATGTTCAGGGAGTGCTCTTCCCAAATGGCAGTGTCCTAGCAAAGCTGCTGGCCTTGGTTAGCCAAGGCTAATTATTGGTAAAGCCGTGGACACTGAAGGCGATGCGGTGGACGGAGAAGTGACCAAAGATGCTTTCCTCTTTGACTTGAGCCTCTAGCTGTTTGCAATGGGGGTGGCACTGTACCTGATCCACTTTGGGACACTGTGCTCCCCTGAAGACCTGGAAGGCACCCCGTGTCTAGAATGGCTACGTGTCATGTGGTGATGCTGCCTCACAGAGGGACTCCTGCTTGGTGTTCATTCTTGGCTATTGCAGCTGGAAAGAGTCTGCTGTCTGTTCTGCTGAGTGTAGAAAGAGGAGTGTACATTCCACTTTATAATATTAGAAAATTCATTTGACATTAAAATAACAATGAAGCTTTTATGATTTTTAATTGAGGCAGAAGACAAAGGCTCAGGTGCTACCAGAGTCTGCTCCTCTTTGTATTTTAAATAAATGAAAATGTTCTGCTCAGAATAGAGTGATTGTCTCATTCCCCTGGGGCAAATTTTGAAAATATATAAATATTTATAGAGATAAATGTGTGTAAACTATGGAGACTGAGGCTGGCAGCTCGGGTGCACTCTTCCATCCTAACTTCCCTGATGTGCTCAGAAGGCACACCATTGTTACCCATCAGCTGGGACAGCGATGACATGCTGAAAGGGCATTTTCTTTTTTTTTCTTTCTTTTTTTTTTTTTAAAGGGCATTTTCTTACATTTATCTCTGTGCATTATTAACAGAAGTTAACAGTTAAATGCTTGCTGTTTTGTGCATGCAAAATAAGACAGAGTCATACAACCCTTACTCAATGAGGGGATGGGTAAGAGGCCACAAACATCCTGGATGGTCAGAAAGGGCAGGGCAGTGCAGAGTCCAACAGCAGGAAGCTCCGTATGTCCCGATGTTGCCCCAAGACGCCATGGCCAACAGCACAGGTCAACTGATGGCCGATCCACACACTAGGGTAAAATTGCCTGGAGTGAAATCATTTATATGGCATCACAGCAGATTCTGTTTTGACAACCTGGTGCTTACAGATTTCAGGATACTGTAACAGTTTTCATAGCAACAGAAGCATAGAGTTCAATGCAAGTGGCTCCGCCCAGTAGCACACTCTAGACTCTAAAAAAGAGGCATGGGGCTGGGGATCTCACTATGAAAGTTTCTCCCTTCACACAGAGGCAGGAGCTAGCAGCAGGAAGGCCACCCATTGCCTCTTGAAGGTCACCATGGATACTAAAAAGGTAGAGACATCTTGACACATGTATTTTTCTGAAAAGGAAGCTACAGCCAGCATTCAAGTTTGGTTTAAAAAACACAGGAACAGAATAAAATGGATATTAACACATTTGAGGATATATGCAGATGCATTTGTGTGTACATGTGTGTGAAACTATCCAGGAGGTCCACTAAAGGTCAGGAGATAACATCTTAATGGAAAGAAATGGTGCCGGGCATGGTGGCACATGCCTGTAATCCCAGCACCTGGGAGGCAGAAGCAGGTGGATCACTGTGAGTTCAAGGCCAACCTGGTCTACAAAGCAAGGCTAAGACAGCCAAGATGACACAGAGAAGCCCTATCTTGAAAAACAAAAACAAAGAAATGTCCTATTCCTTTTGTATGGACATACACATACACACAAACACACGTGCACACATACATATGTGAGCTTTTACTTCATTTCAGCCCCCAGAGGTCTCAGGCTAGGGTGTGGGGCACCAGGGTTAGAACAAGAGTGGCTGGAGTTTGGTTGTTGTCACTACCAAGGGAAGCAGGCTTCCTCCATGCAAAAATAGAGCTGCATGGCTGGCATGCCACCTGGAGGTGTGCTCACGTTCTGAAAAGACTGCCTCAGTAGGTGTAAGGCAGGCCCAAGGAGCTGAAGTGGCCAGATATAAGAGAAGTCACATCAGACTTTGTTTGGCCACCAAGAGGCATCTGCAGTCAGGACACTGAGATGAGACACCCTGTGTTAGTTATGGTTTCTGTTGCTGTGAAGAGGACACCATGACCACAGCCACTCTTATAAAGAAAAATATTTCATTGAAGCTGGCTCACAGGTTCAGAGGGTCAGCTCATTCTTGTCATGTCGGGAGACATGACAGGGTGCAGACAGACGTGGTGCTGGAGAGGGAGCTGAGAGTTCTACCTCTTCATCAGCAGGCAGCAGGGAGAACTGACTTGAGCATAGGAGACCTCAAAGCTCACCCCCACAGTGACACAATTCTTCTAACAAGGCCACACCTCCTAATAGTGCCACTCCCTATGGGCCAATCATTCAAACATATGAGTCCTTTGGGGCCATGCCTGTTCAAGCCACCACAGTCCCTAAAGCCAGGGTGTAACAAAGAAAGCCCACACTGCATTAGAGCACTAAGTACCGGGTGACACTGCCCATGACTCGTCAGTGGGGGTAGGGGTGGGGGTGGGGATGGAAGGCGGAACCAAAGGTTGAGAAGCCATGCAGAGTGGTGAGGCAGGAGACAGGGAGGAAGAACCTTCTCCTCCATCCAAGTAGCCCTGTCCATCCAACCTCCCCAGATACCTAGTGATGAAGGGCTGCAAGATTTCTAAGACTGACGCCATCTTGGAGGGTCAGATGGGCAGGGGTAAGTCTTCATCCACTGTCAGCTAACATCCATTTCCTCCGGTGAGGCCAAGTGCATTCACAAGCCTGGCCAGCATCCAAGCAGCTTCTTCCTGTGGTGTCATGTGACACAGTGTCCCTGCTTTGGCTGTAGCAACATCCTCTGGGCAGCGGGAAGCTGGCTGGACTGCCTGTGGGAAGGCACAAGGACCTAGTACTTTGAGGAGATTCTCAGGGCAGCACCAGCCTCCCCAGCATCACTGAGGTCAGTGCCATCAACACACACACACACACACACACACACACACACACACACATACACACACACCTCACATGCACGCATGCACCTGTCATGTAGGCTCACACATTCCATCAGTGGTGTGGCCACAGTCATCCTCCAAGGGTGTGATGTCACTGCAGCGCTTGGCTGACGCTGATGAATGAGCTGTCCCAGTGCACATTCAAACCCTCTGCCATGTCCCTGAGCTGCCTCCATGCCTCAGCTGTACAGACTTAATGAGCTTTGCAAATTTAATTGCGATGTATTTCTTGTCCTCAAGGAACTTTAAACTTACAGGAACAGTGTCTGCCTCAATGTCCCTCCGTTCAGACTGTTGAAACCATCCACTCCTCAGGAAGCAATCAGCAAACCGACGCCGGTAACGGAGGACTTTATAAGTGCTAATTATTACTTCTGTGAATTATTGTTACATTTTTTTCCAAAAGGGTGAAATAAAACAACATAAGCAGAAAAGAATCGTTTAACGGGCCCCTGGCTGGGGTTTCTGAACTTGAACACCATGCACAGGGAAACATTAGCTGCAGTAATTATATAAGGATGTCTAGGCTGTCTGTTACCCTTCTACTTCTTGGCACTCCTCTTCCTTGACGGGGACTGGAGGGGTTAACCCCCTCCTTTCCACACTCAGGGAATCTGTGTTCTCTCTATCCTTCCAACACACACAAGCCTCAGATTTCATGAAGACAGAGAGAGCCAGGCAGACCCCAGAGCCATTTCTAACTTCACCTATTACCTCTTTGCTTACCAACATACCAAGGAGTACACTGTATGGAGGCTCCCAGAAAGCACACACGGGCAATGAAAGCAGAACTCCAACAGAGGGCCATTTAATGGAGGAACGACCGAGTTATACCCACTTCTTGTGTTGCTTCTGTTCTCCATCGTCCCTGAAGATGGTCGAGATTCCAGAGATCATGTCAGTGGTGTGAGCATGCTTCTAGAGAGAAAGCCAAAAAGAAAAAAAAGTGGGGTATGACTTGCACCCCTGGAGCAGTGGGCAAGAGTAGCCACAGTGAGTCAGAGGCAGATACAACCAGGGAGGTGCCCACTATTGAGGGACTATGAGGAAAGGCGCATGTGTGGGAGTCGCAGGTCCAGCTCATCCACGGGTGTGGGAGAGGTGGGTTGTGTTTTCCCTTCCCAGGTGATACTCACCTGTCACCAGAGAAGAAGAGATACAACCCTCAGGAACTCTGCTGGCTATGGAAAGCAAGCCCGCATGAGGTGGGCACTGTGCATGTGGGCTGCCTCGAGGATGGTCCTACATTGAGATTCCCAGAAACCCGAGGGAACTTTTACTGCCAGGCAATAGCATAGGAAACACTAGCTGGTAGCTGGCAATGTGTGCATGTAGGTGTGCACACATTGTAAGTGTTTTCCTGTGTGTGTAGATGTGTGAGGACTTGCCTAAGTTTATGAATACTGATAACTAAGAAATAGCATCTGGGTACACATAAAATTTAATGCTGTATGATATTTAATGTCTATGTAGCTACATATCCTCATTCAGAACATTTTTATTACTATGTATTTTCACCTATATGTGTATGCATACACACATATCTGGAAATTTTCATTCACTCACATACACATATACATACATACATATGTATATATGTATAGTTGTATGTGTGGTATCTGTGTAATTTTTGCCTTGCTTAACAGATAGCTCAGCTATTTCTTTGTACATGTTTGTACACTGGTTGTGTTGGTGAAGATCTCATAAACACATGTACATGATCACGTGGCATTTGGTGAAATCTTGCTAGAAAAAGCAGTATGGATCCCATGATGGAGTACATGCTGGGGCTGAAAGAAAACACCAGGCAAGGGTAGGGCCTGAACACAGTGTGGTTTTCAATCTGCATCAGTGGCCAGCACTGCTCCAAACTGATAAAAGCAAAAATCTTCCATTCACAGACATCTTCCTCAAGTACATAGTGCATTTCTGCTCAAGTAGAAAAACACCTACATCTTTAATATGCTCATATTCTATTCATCTCTCCATCCTTCCAGGATAATTACTCAAGAGAAAAAAATATAATCTTCAGCAGTACATCTTACTGCTAGGCATAAATTAGGATCACGTCTCCAGCGTGTATGCACCTGACACTTTGTAAAGGCTGGTACCAGCCACTCTTACCCAGTGAGTTTGCCCCCATGGGACTAGCTCAAGGTGCCTTCTGACCCAGCGTTATTATTTGTTGTTCTGGAGTGTAGAACCCGTTGTTGCTGGCAGGCAGGAAGGATGCCATCCCTGACTGGGATACCTCTGAGTAGTCTGCTTGTATTTCAGGGAGGGATGCTACACATCCTGCCAGGACCTGTGACTCCGGAAGAACTTGGTGACACTCACAAACACTGGATGAAATCCTCACAAAGGCGCAACAATCTGAGTCCTGTGACTTCAGTTGGAAAAGCTCACAGGATAAGCCACCCAGAGACTTTTAAACCACAGATAACCTGGAGATCATAACTCCTCAAGCTGGATGAGTATGCCTTTTGTCCTAAATGCACCACCACAGGCTTTCCAGATGACCTTGGCCTGGACCCAGAGCCACAAACCGTACACATGTGGCTCATAATCTGTATTCCTTTTTTCTCCTTTCTTCTCTTTTCCTCTTCCCTTTACTCCCTCCTTTTTATTGCCTTTCCTTTTCCTTCCCTACCTCTTTTTCTCCTTCCCTTCCTCCCTTCTTTCCTCTCTTGCTTCCTTTTGCACACTCATCAGTGCCGGGAACAGGATCCAGTGCCTCATGCATGCTCAGCACATAGCCTACCACAGGGCTGAAAGCCAGCCCTAATACTACGCACTTTTAAAAATATATTTTATTAATTTATTCATATTACATCTCAATTGTTATCCCATCCCTTGTATCCTCCCATTCTTCCCTCCCTCCCATTTCCCCCTTACTCCCCTCCCCTATGACTGTGACTTAAGGGGACCTCCTCCCCCTGTATATGTTCATAGGGTATCAAGTCTCTTCTTGGTAGCCTGCTATCCTTCCTCTGAGTGCCACGAGGCCTCCCCATCCAGGGGTCCTGGTCAAATATGGGACACCAGAGTTTGTGTGAAAGTCAGTCCCCACTCTCCACTCAACTGTGGAGAATGTCCTGTCCATTGGCTATATCAGAGTAAGGGTTCCATGTTTACTGTACGTATTGTCCTTGGCTGGTGTCATAGTTTGAGCAGGACCCCTTGGGCCCAGATCCGCCCATGAAAGTCTTCACTTACCAGGAAAGTGGGACAGCGGGGAAGATTTCCTACTGGGACTCTAGGTGAGAGAAGCAAGGGAGAATGGGGAAATAGAAGGATCCAGAGGCTCCTAGAAACCTACAAGAAGAACACAATATGCACTTTTAAGGGGCCCCAAATGGTTGTCATCACGCTTGAGAATCAGAAGCATCCTTCATAGTGTGAGTACCCTGCTGCTTGGCTCTCACTGTTGGAAATGTTAAAACATTAAGAGCTATCATATCAAAGTTTCAGAGAAGAACATTTAAAGGTTCAACATAAAAAGGAGAATAGTTAAACTTTTTAATTTTAGCTGGGGGAATTCAAAAGGACATTTAATGATTAGGAAGAGTGGAATCTATGGTAAGGCCTGAGAGTACGTGGCTGTGTGTTTTGGTTCACATACGGCATAACTTTTTAAGGCCTTTGGGTACAAAATATTTAAAATATAGAAACAAATGGAGAAAGGAATGTGAAGGCATGACCTCTGTATTGGCGTTCTCCACCCACTGAGCCTACCGTGCTCAAAAACAAAACCTGAAGACAGCACGGAATTACCCACTGCAACATCTCGGGTCCAAACAGGAAAGCGACCGATGGTCATGTAGAAATCTGATCCAGTCTTGCTTATGAGACGTGGCCAGCACGAAGCCTATGGAGAGAGAAGAGAGACGGCCTCGCCAGGTGTGGGCGCGGCAGATCCTTAGTCGGCATCACTGCAGACCATGCTTTTGACTTTGGGGGTAGCTACAATTGCTGTGTTTGCATGCTGTGGCTGCTGAGCTTCGTGTGACTCGAGCTGCTGAGCACTGAAGTGCAGCTTCTTGCGGCCAGGAGCGCAGACACACGTGGTGTTGATGATAGGTTAGCAGCTTTCTTAACACGTCATCAATGGCCACGTGCTTGAGGCATACTTGGGATTGGCGAGTTTATAAGACAGTGTTGAAGAGCAATATGTTGTACTTTTAGTGTATGAAGCACACTTCAGAGTTATTTTAGATATACTTTCTAATTATTTTTTTCTTATGCTACCAAATATATAAGCATTTTTCCTAGTGTGTGTTTACAATATAGTATTTGCCTAACTCTGTACTTGGGAAGAAAAACAACTCAAATAATAGTACAAGTTTCTCAGTTCACCTTACATGAAATGGTTTATATATAAACCAGATAACTTAATGAGTGAGATACTCGGATGCGAATTTTGCAACATCTTTCGTGCACAATTAAATCGTTCAAGATTTTAATCCTGAGGACTTATGGCATCGCTAAGGCAGACGCCAGGGACCTGTGGGTGAATATGGAGCACTTGCTTATGGATGAAATGTCAGTGTTATTTGAAATTACTCCTACAGGAAATGCATTTTAATTCACTGTAAGTGGGTAAAACACAGGTTTAGTCTGTTTGACATTAAAAGAAAAAAATAACCAAACAGAAGCCCCAGTAGCTTCCTCAGAGTCACTCCAGGCCTCACAACGCATTAAGTGTGAAGAGTGGGTGCCTACTGTCCTCTCTTCTCAAGGAGCATGCCCTAACTGGCTTAGGTGCCCCTGCCACAACCCAGGCTTCAGGGCGGCACCCATTCCACCTTGATGGGGGGAACACACTGCCATCTAGTGGAGATATCTGGCATCGTGAGATACAAAGACCTTGGTGGCTTCTTGGGGAGCTGGGGCACTTGGGACAAGCAGGGCCCAAGGAGCACAAGGCTGCTTGCCAGCACCTACTCCAGGGATGCCAGTGCACATGAGGATCCATAGCGACACTCCATGGCCCCAGCAGCCCTGCTTTTGGCCTACATGTGAGGTCACTGCATTTACCCAAGCTCTTGGGAACACCAGACCCTAGCTGGAAATATCAAGGAATTCCTTGATGAAGAGTAAAGAGCAGGTTTGAGTTCTTGGGGCGCAATGAGTGTGGAAGACAAGCAAGGAATTAGCTATCCACAGGCATGGAAGGCTGTCACCCAGACTGGCCTAGCAGCGACTGAATGCTTATAACAACAGACAGTGGATTTGAACACTCCCTCCTGCTGGTTCAGCTTTCAAGATGGAAATGTTTGGAAAAGCCTGTTCTGTCTCTGCGGATTGGCAGGCCATGTTTCATCTGTTTCTGAGGCAGTTGAAAATGCAAGACAGAGATAAAGTTGGTACTAGTTGAAAAGGCATGAATAATGCCCGGGATATAGTTAAACTGTCTACCCTGCAAATGGTACAAAAGCAGGAAAAATAAAATAGAATAAAATAACTGAGATTTTCATACGCCAAGTTCATGAAATTATTTATTTTATTTGCGGTAATTTTGAGCATGTATCTAATGTATTATGATTATATCAACCCCCATTGCCCTCTCCTCGACCCCTCCACTCCTTACCAGCTAGTGCCCGCTCCGCTCTCACGACTTTGCTGCATGCATGTCTTGCGCAGGTAGGCATCTCCGCTATGTATATATCCGTATGCTCTGGCTCATACGGTATCTTCCTTGCAATGTTCCTGGAGCCACATCACTGCTGCACCGTAAGGGTGTGTCTTCCAGTGCAGCTGGTGGAGAGGACAGTGGGCACATTTTAACATCCGGCCTGTGTTCCTCTTCCACCCCTAAAATACTCTTTTTCACTATTGGGGACAGTGCCTGCCCGGTGACTTTACACAGGAAACAGCCTTCCTGTTAATTTGCCAGGAAGCCCTGAGTTCTGGGGTCTGTACCCCAGTTCAAGCACATTTGTGATGTGCTTTGGTTTCCAACAGGGCCCAAGAAAAGGAAAAAAAAAAAAACTGCCATAGATGAAGATCCACATGCAAATTAGAGAACTCAGTGCCTCTTGGGAAGGACCCTGTTGGCTTTCTCTGCTTCAAGGTGGTGTCTTTACTGTTAAAAACTTTTAATAATTTATTTGACATATATGAGACGATCTCATCCTAAGAAAACTGGGTGTTCGTTTTCTAGAGCTGACACCATATCTGGGTTCAAAAGCAAAAAGAAGATGCCTTTTTTTTTTTAATTTACTGCCAGTTTAAATTTTGTCCAAGCTTCTGAATTTATCCTTTTAAAGGCTAAAAGCCATTCATAGTTTGAAATAACTAAGTGAAGATTAGTGTCAGAATCCCATGAACGTTCGAATTCTGATCGCTGAGGTCTATGTGCCGTGGAAACAAAAACAGCAAAATGGCAGAGAATCCCCAGGGCTGGGCTGACTGCCATGGACGACGGGTGGCTACCTAGAGGTTTGTCTGCTTTTGTTTTTTCACATTTCTCCTTTGAGTTTTATTTTGAGGCGGAGCCCCACCACGGGGGCTGCATCAGGTGTGGAGTTAGCTACATGGGCCAGCCTGGACGGGAAACAGAGGCCATCCTCCTGCCTCTGCCCTTCATGTGCTGGGACTGATCCCACACCAGCACATCTGGCTTTTGACTAGTGTTTGTAACCACTGTGTTTATTTCCCAGTAGGTGGGAAGTGCTTCAAAGCCCTGACTCTGCAGCTAAGAGGCGCTTCCTTTTCAGTCTTGATCAAGGGCTGTCCTGAAGACATCTTGAACACGCCTACATTCTGACTCTGCCGACAACAATAAGAGCAGTCACAATTTAAAGTTGTATTGCTTGAGATATACCAAGGTGCTTTCCTGGGAAAATACCATAAGCAATCAGATAGTTTAGTACTTTGGCACACTCCTCCTGCTTCTAGTATGACCAGGATTCTAGGTCTCCCTGCTCTGGCTCTTTCAGAAGCCCAGTGTCCCCTGTCACCTCCACTGTATGGGATGCTCTAGCCTTCTTGGGCCCCTCATCCTAACACCAGGTGCCAGCAGGAAGGAGAACACTGAGAGCTGATTGCTACACACCGTACCACAGTGCCAGGCTCCAAAGACAGAACCTACAGGAATGCGGAGCTCTTGCTACTGTCAAATTATTGTGCTGAAAACAGAGCTGTGTGAATTCTAAAAGCCTTGGCCAGCAGTCAGCTCTAGCTGCGGACAGAACAGAACCCAGACAGGCCATTAAAAACACATAAATGTGATGATTTGGGTACTCATCCTGCATGCTTAGTTAAGAATAAAATTCCAGGGGCCCCTCACTGCAGAGACTCGCTGCTGGTGTGCAGGCGCAGCCTAAGCCTGGTTTGTCTAGTGTGCTGCCCTAGAAAAATGGCAGTTGGTGGCCCTATTTTCCTCTGACAGGAATGAGCTGAGCATGTACCACCAGGGACTAGGGCTCTCGGCTCTCTTGTTTCTAGGAATATGAAGGGAGAGAGACACGAGCTCTCTGCTTTAGAGGCCAGGACTAGGCATGGAGGAGGGGAGCCCAGGTCTCTGGTCTCATCACACACACACTTCATAAGAGTCTAGAAGTCTTTTCTCTCCCTCTCTCTCTGTACATGTGGAGGTGTGCACGTGAGTGTGTACGGAGGTCAGGAGACATGCATGGGTTTCAGTCTTCAGGCATCTCCTGCCCTTTTTGTTTAAGACGGGCTCTTTCATTGGAACACCACCGTGAATGTCGAGCACTTGTCTGCTAACTTTGCAGGGATCCGTGCGTTCCCACACTCACCGATGCAGAGAGTACTGGTGTGTGCTGCTGCACGCAACTCTCTGCGTGGGCTCTGGGGAGCTGAACTCTGGTACTCATGTATCCCATGTAGACGCGTCACTCACTGCCGCACCTTCCCAACTGTGGTGCGCTTGTCTGGGGAGCACCGTGAAGTGCCTGAGGTGGATCCTTGTTGTGAGTGGCTTCAGTTCTGATGGTGGAGGAGAGTGACATTCATCCCTAGGTGTGCCTCTTCCTGGCTACTCCTGAGACAACCGAGAGAAGGAGGTAGTGCCTTGACAACTCAAGTCCCAGCTGTTCCTGATGACCCATACTCAGAACCAGGGAACAGCAAATGTCGTCACAAAGACTTGAAGGAAAACATCTTTGGCTTCCTGCTTTTGCGGCTCATATTTTAGCTGCCCACCTCTGTAAATAGTTCAGCAGTAGTCCTCGCCCCAAAAGCCACAGAGCCTTCAGCTCCTCACTGACAAAGTGGGGGACAGGACCACTTCACCGTTTGAGCTCTCTGCTTATGGCGGTGGGTACTACCGGGGCAGACCACATCAGAACAGATGGTCAACACCCCCAACATCTTTAGGATTTTTACCATAAAGTAAAACTGGAATGTCCTGGATTTCCATACATAGAGGTAAGGGAAGGGTTTCACGTTTCTATTTTGAGGCACCCAGCGCCCACCGGGGATGGAACACAGAGCCTCTGCATGGGAACACGCTCTCCACTCCTGTGTTCCACACTCCCCAGCCCTTAAGACATGTTTACATAACTCCCCCAGGGAGTGTGATCCCCTGGGGTTCCAAGTATAGGCTGCCCCATATGGATGCTGGGGACCCCACTACGATGATGATCCTCTTAACTGATGAGCCATCTCTCCTGCCCATACATTTTTAAACAGAGAAATGCAGATATCTCTTTAAAAAGATGTTAGCACAAATTTCTATTGCACATGCTCACTTTTTATTCCTGTATTATATGTTAGACATATCTGACATGGCCGTTTTGGTTTAGAAGAGAGTGCGTTCTATTAAATTGCCTCTTCCCACAGCTGTGAATAGAATAATGATTATCATGGGAGTTTCTAAATTTAACAAATGTGGTGAAGGCTCGGAGAAAAATACTCATGCAAGCATTTGAAAAATTGATTCTTGCAATTATCTGTTTAATCAAATACTTGACCCAAGAAGAGCACATTTAAGTCATAAAGAAAACGATTTCATTTTTCAATGAGTACTGGGAAAATAAGTGTTCCCTCTGGTGAATCTGTTTGCTTGGGGATGTGTTACTGGGTTGACAGCACTGTCACATGACCGCCACTGGCAGTGCAATTGGCTGTGAGGGTCGAGTTTCGCAGTGATTTTGAAATAGACAATAGGGCCAGATGAAAAATTGAGAAGCCAAACTGATGCCCACTGTGGTGACACATGGGTTTCTGTGAAGTCAAGCATGGAGTGCAGTGATCGGGAGCCTCTGCCACGGACAGGGATGCCCGTGTCACAAGATCCAACTGATCTACTCACACCTTTATCCTTACAATTGTACTTGTGTGGCTGAGATGGCGCAGTACTGCACTTGTCTGGGATTCATAAGGCTCACTCTCCAATGCTACCAAATAATAAATTTAAAAAATTAAAAACAAAGAAATGAAGATACACCAGATGATCCCCTTCATTCAAAAACAATGGTTGAAATGCTTAAGAAGCCAATGTGCTAAGGCCCAGTGTAGGTGCAGAGCTGTGTCCCCATGTAGGTGCAGAGCTGTGGCCCTGTGTAGGTGCAGAGCTGTAGCCCCGTGTAGGTGCAGAGCTGTAGCCCCGTATAGGTGCAGAGCTGTGTCCCCGTGTAGGTGCAGAGCTGTGTCCCCGTGTAGGTGCAGGGCTGTGTCCCCGTGTAGGTGCAGAGCTTTATCCCCTGTAGGTGGGGAGCTTTGGCCACACGGTGCCCGCTTACCTTCATCTGTTCCTCCTCTGTACATTCTCACGTCTTTCCTTTTCTCAGCTCCCTCATGGCTCCTTGAGATCCTGACTACAGAGTCTCACAGTCCTCTCCTGAGCCTCAACTCTGAGAATTGTAACACCAAAAATCATTAGACAAGGAGGCAGGCGTCAAGTCAAAAGAAACACATGTTTGTGATACTCTCCCTGTGACAAAACCGTCACCGCACCCCCTTCTTTTGTAAAAGGCTAGGTCCCTGTAAGCTCACACCATGCACAGACTGATGTGGTGTGTGTGTGTTTGTGTGCGTATGTGAGTGTGTGTGTATGCCTGTGTGTGCATGTGTGTGTATGCATTGTGTGTATGAGTGTATGTGTGTGTATGAATATGTGTGTATGCATGTGCACACATATGTGTGTATGCACATGCGCATGTGTGTGTCTATGCATGTGTATGCACATGCGCGTGTGTGTCTATGTATGTGTGTGTGTACTTACTTTTAAGGGCAAAAGTATTTGCTATCCTTATATACACTGCATTTTATCTTCAAGTTGGAGGAAATATTAACTAGTCTCTTAAACATAAGAGAAGTAAGATTTAAAAGACAAGAAGGAATGACTTTTCAGGGTCAGCTATTTTCTCATTTTAGTGTGCACAGCACTGTACATGTGGTAGAACTTACTTAATGCTTCTAATGAAGTGCAATGCGTCTGCTAATTCTGAGTCTTCATTCACTGTAATGGTGGACCTAAACACTCCCAGTAGGATTCCTTCTGAGGCAGTTTGAAATCCACTGTGATTGCGCACATGGTGGCTGCAAGGAGAACCCTTTCGCTCCCTTGCCACGTGGGCCTATGCGCAAGCTGTTGCGTGTCAGTGTCCCCTTTTCTTTCTGTCTCGCTCTCTGTCTCTGTCTCTGGTGTAAGTTTCTGATGCGTCACGTCAACCACCGCCTCCCATCATAAGCACTGAAGGACTGGGTTAGTCCCAAGGCCGCTGCGCACGCGCACTGACACGGCTTGTTGCGTGTTGGAAGTCCACCCACTCTGTTCCTTTTGTTTCACAGGCCTCATGGGAAATGAGTGTTCTGCCCTATAGCACAGACAGCCACTGTCAGTCACAGAAGTGCCTTTCATGCAAATGCCTCTGGTGTGGGTGTTTCCCAAGCCTGGGACTCTTCTCACTTGGGAGAGGAAAGTCCCTTCAGGTCTTACATCTAACTTTGCAGTTTTGTTCTAGCTTTTGAAGCTCAAAGTGTAAGAGTTGGTAACCTCGGGGACAGTCCTGAAGAAGAGATGGCCCATGCCAGTTCTGACAAGTCCGTCTTGTGATGAAAGACTGTACTCTTGGGATACAAGGGGAGATAGTGACCCCATCCCAAAGCAATGAGTACAACAGGAAATGCAAGGAACGGAATGTTCAGTGCCCCCACGCCGCCCCCAGCCACCCCACCACCCCATACCATGCCCACACCACCCCATACCATGCCCACACCACCCCATACCATGCCCACACCACCCCATACCATGCCCACACCACCCCATACCATGCCCACACCACCCCATACCATGCCCACACCACCCCATACCATGCCCACGCCACCCCATACCATGCCCACACCACCCCATACCATGCCCACGCCACCCCATACCATGCCCACACCACCCTCACACCGCCCCCACACCACCCCATACCATCCCCACGCCACCCCCTGCCACCCCCACACCACCCTCACACCGCCCCCACTCTGCCCCCACGCACACCAGTGGAGAAGAGTGCAGCTTCTTAGAAGCCAGGGTTTAAAGGAACCTGGAAGGGGTGGCCGGAGAAAGCAGAGTGTGTCAGGAACCCAAGGAAAGCCAAGTGCCACCCAACTCACACACAACGGATGAAGAGTAAAACATCAGAAGGGGGCGGGGCACACCTGTACACAAACGTAATAAACACAAATATTTTGAGCTGTAAATATTTTGGATGGTTTTACTTTGAGTTTTCAGTACTCACATTTTCTGCAAAAAGCGTACCCAGTTCATAAACAGAAACTGTGGAAAATAATATAAAACTTCAGTGTTTTAAGAAGGATAATGTTGTTTACAAACAAAAAACAAACAAATCAATGGAAAGGAAACACACCATCTAAAATCTGGGCTGTCTGTTATGAAAATTACATTCATAAATTAATTAGTATTGCAAATCAATGGGAGACAGAAAAGTGGCTCAATAACCATTTCAGATAAGATTAATTCTCTTCCGGCAAAGACAAGACAAGGCAGGATCCTCACCTCACACCGGGCTCTACGATAGTGGCCATGTAGATAGATCACAGGTGAAAAGTGGGGCTGGGACGACAGATCAGTGCGTAAGGTGCCTAGTGTGCAAACAGGAGAGCCTGGGTTCAGCCCCCAGCTATGCAGCAGCTGGGCACGGTGGCATGGGCCAGGGATCTCCGTCCTGGGGGAGCAGAGACAGGATCGCTGCCCAGCCAGTCCAGCCACAGCAGGAAGCTTTGGCCCACTGTGAGATTCTGCCCACAAAATAAGATAGAGAAACATCTGAGAATGACACCTAATATTAAGCTACTTCAAATCTTGTCAGGAGACCTTGAATAAAGCATAAAGCTTGCAAGCAAAGTAAGTGCTTATTTTAATCTACAGAACAGGCAGAAAGGTTACTCTTTATATAGTTTTCAGAAGGCTAGTACTATTCTTCAGATAAGAATGGTTCAATGGCAAAGTTGGGGGAACTATAGTAACTGGAAACAAACAATGATGTCACAGCAGGAGACAGAGATGGGAACCTCTCAGCTCAGTGAGCAAGTGGCACCTGTCTTCAGCCTTCCGTCTCCAGGTGCCAAGAAAATGGGCTGAGATCTGAGCATGTGAACACGACAGTGCTAAAGATGTTCTACGTAATGGGCAGCCATACTGGAAGCAGGAAATTTGGTTCTCAAAGTTGCCAGTGCTATTTGGGGAAATGTCCAAAGGCCCTGGGTCGCTTTTCTCACTCCTTCACGGCAGAAGTATAGAAATCAAACCTTACCCACAATGCATCTGCAGAATGAAAAGCAGTTGTTTTACACCGGCAGAGGGAAAATGGCATTAATTGTAACACAACTAGGTGGTAGAATTATCTTGTATGGATGACAAGATATTTCCCATAAATACCTGCAAAAAAAGTCTGTTACTGTGTTACATGAATCTATATTTTTTAAAACGTATTCAACCTAGCTAAACACATCAATATTTTAGTTTGGGGTCATGAGCATGTTTCTAACTGTCTCACAGTCTCCAAATGCAGTCTTCAAAGTGAGCCGTGGTTTGCTGCACCAGCCATCTCTGTGCTCCCCTCAGCACCCAGGTTCCTTGCGGGGGGGGGGGTCATAGAAATAATATGCAGCTCATAAATGCTGTGCTTTAAGGCTAACTGCACATGGGAAGTTCACGAGTGTCTGAAAATAAGAATCAGCCTGTTCCAATAAAGGCATCTTAGGAAATGAGAAAACCCACATCACAGGGAGCACTGGGCTTGAGTAAGACACAGTGAGGTGGTGCAGGGAAGAGGCAAGGGAGTAGCCTTCTCCAGTGCTGTGGGCAAGATCAGAGTCCTGAGTCTCATTGAGTGGGTAGAAGCCACGTTGTGACCTTGCTAAGCCACCTAGACCAGTCATCGTCTTGGTGGCATGATCCTACCTGGTTCATGCATGTCCTTGCATGAACATGCTTGTGTGTGCATACAGAGGACAGGGAATAGCTCAGTTGTCATTCCTCACAAATTGTCTACCTGGACTTTTGAAACAAGATTTCTCAGTTGCTTGAAGTTCACCAATTAGCCTTAGCTGGTTGGCCAGTGCGTCCCCAAAGGCTCACTGTCTGAGGGATGAAGTCCTATGCACTTACCATGCCCAGCTTTTGTCTGAGGATCAAACTCAGGTTTTGTGCTTGCAAGATAAACACATTAATGATTGAAGCATTTCTGCAGCCCACAGTAGCTCTGGCTTTAGTCATGGAGTAGCATGGAGATATTCCTATGTATGCTGCTGATTCTCCGTGGGAAACAGGTGCTCCTCACCTCTTTGTGGTGAAGAAACAGAGAAGGATAAGAAAGTAGGACAAGGGCCCAATGCAAAAGAGATCACATTGGCATGTGTAGGTTTCACAATGAGTCAATGAAATCAGTTATTAAAGAGTTACAGTAGCACATACCTATAGGAATTTCCTATGTTAGAAAATAATTTCAACTTCTAGTGTTTTTGTTTTCTATAGCTATAGGCTTCTATAGTATGTTTATACAGGGCTGTAAGATTTTATCATTATCCATCCATACTGTGTTAACCAATGATGATGACTGTTTAACCCCTGGCATTTCTGTGTTCCATTGTACTAAGAACTGGTCCCATGATATTGCTCAAACATTTCCATGCAAAATGACTTTATGAGATGAGCACAATTGTTTCCCCTGCCTTTTAGATAAAGCTATTGGGCGTCAGGTTAAATAATTATCAAGTCACACTCATGGACCATTGGATAGCAGTTCACTCCAGGGCTCATGCTATGAGACAGAATCCCCCTCCACTCCTCCTTTGACAGTACTTTCGAGAACATAAGCCAGTGACTCGGTTCCTCTGCTGACACATAGGCGGCCATCCTCCAAAGACTTCCCACTCCAACCACATTCCCCAAGCCAATGCATTGGCACCTCCTCTCCTTTTGGTGGGTCTGTTCTTGTTACGTGTAGACCAGGTGCCAGATAAACCCAAACATCCTTAGGCAGTTCTGGAAGGGTCTGATGATCAGCTTTGCCTGCCTGGTATGTTTATGGGTGAATTCCAAAGGCCTGAGCTATGCAAAGGAATGGGTCCTTACCCTGGGTCTGGAGCTGTGGTTAGAGGTTTTATTTATTTGTCACTTTAGCTCTTTATCTGTGATTATATTGCAGAGATTTTTTTTCCTGGATTATCATTTGTGTTTGACCAATCTCCCCCAAAACAAAAGCCAACAGGTATCTCTTCTCATGGAAATGTTTTTTCTTGTTCTTTTTAAGTGTCTTTTAGTGAAACATACGTGTATTTCTATTTGTTGTAGTGTCATTATAACGCATATTTAAAAGGTATTTCCTTATTCTTAGGCCATAAAGGAAATTACTCATATTTTCTTTTATTCATTTTACGACATTATTTTAACACTTAACTCCCGGACTCATTTCAAGTGTAGCCTTGTGTGTGGTGAAAGAAACAGATATAAACTTATCTTTTGTGGAAGATTATGCTAGTGACAAAGACTCATCAATTAAAAAGAAAAGGCCAAACAGACATATTTCTTCCAACATTAGCAATGACCCCTTTATTACACCCTGAAGCAGTATCTAGGTGGGCCTGATCCTGGCTTTTCTGTTCTGTTCTGCTCTTTGGTGGACCCTCTTTCCAGAAACAACCACCTTCCACCCGCTTTTGGTATGTTAATTTTTGATGTGCTCATAGCTCACAAGACTGGCCTCTGTACTAGCTCTTTCTTTTACGTTTATTTTCCCATACAAATTCTGTACGTGTCAGTTGTGCATATCCCAGAGAAAGCACACCCGTGATTGTTATTTGAGGTGAGACAGACTCTCCCTCTACAGGTCAGGCCAGCCGCAAGTGTGCAGTGATTGTCCTGCTTGGTGGGGTTTGAAGAGTGTGATTGGACGAGGGCCTGACCGGGTCCAGCTCCTCCCTGCTGCTTTCATGACAGTGGTTTCACTGTCCTTGTTCTTATTTTATGTTACTCATGTACATGAAAAAGTGAGTTTCGCTTACTCATATATTCTTCTAATTGTTGAACTTGGTCCCTATCTTACTTAGCCCTCGGGGACTTGCGGATAGACTCCCAGCGTGTGTAAATGCTTTGATTCTTGTGTGTGGCAATAGTTCCTCTCACGGGATCATAGTGCTCCAGTGTGACTCCACATAAAAGTGCCTTACTGAAATAAGATGTCAGAGCTCTGTCAAGAAGATCCATCAGGGGTTAGTTTTCTTAATTCATTAATCAGGAATAGGTGTGAATTTCTGTAAACTCTTTTTCACATCCAAAATGAAAAATATATAAGATTCTTCTCATTAGCTATGTTAATAAGATGGGACACATACTAACAGGCTTCCAGATGTGTAATTTTCACATTCCAGGAATGAATGACACTTACCAAATGGTATTTCTCAATTTTATCATTTTGTACCTCATTTTTTACTGTCTTAATGAAAATACTTGGGAAACTTTTCTATAGGAAGACCATGGCTCAGTTTTATACATTTTTATTACTGGATCTTATGTAATTTCCTCCATGGATACTCTTTGTCCATGCCCGTGAGCTCAAGTTATACAGGGACTTGTATTTTACATTTTTGTGGTGCCCAGGAGCCTGTTAGAAGCCTATGGATTCTGTGTGACAAACATGCAGGTCCTCTCCTCTCCTCCAGGTTGTGACACAGAGAAGATGGAACGTTGTCTGTGTTTCTCATCACTGTCCCTCTTCAGCTAGGACATGGTAACTACTCAGCTAATAGCCACGGAATACGTGAATGAATGAATTGATGCTCCTACCCGCTCTTGGGAAATTACCTTTGGAAAGCAATTTACTCCCTCACTGCTTTTGGTTCTCCATCTGTAACCAGGAAGCAAAAAATGTACGATGTTCAAAATCTATTTCCTAATTAGGTAAAATAAGGCAAAGTGATTAATAAAGCCAATGCCCAGGGACAGGATATATCACGTAAGACCAACCTGCTTGATTTTACAGTCAGGTCTTTCTTGTGTCTCTTTCACATCAGTGCTGACTTGAGGAAGAAAGTGCACAGTTGACACTAGTCTTGAAAGCTGGTGAATGTGTGTGCCAGATCTGCTTAGTCAAACCTGACAGCAGAGTTGTCCACAGTGAACACTGGGAGTCCACGTTGTGAAGTACAGAGCCAGGCTGCACATGGGGAGTTCACACCATGAAAGCAACGAGTACGGGCTGCCCATGAAGAGCTTCCCGGATTGATACTGGGAGTCCACATAGTTATCTCTGACTCCTATAGCAACAGGGTGTGTGTGCTTGGCTTGGCACTGTTGGACCCTGGCTCCACATACCTTATCTCCTAACGAGGGCTAGGTTTACCTCCAGGGACCCAGCCTCCTGCTGGACAGACTGCTCCTCTGCCACCCCAGCCTCCCACTGAGCTTTACAAGGCCCTGCTCTCCTGCCATGCACATCTCCTCCCCAGCCCAGCCCAAGGCTCATCTGTTCCAGTGATGGGTGGGCCTCTGACCCATTACTAGTGTTGATTCTGTGGAAGTTGGGGTTCTGTGCTCACTACCTGCATGCGCCTCCTGCTGACTAATGCTTCAACTTTCATTCCTCTTTTACTGTAAAGATTGTCCAGGTTTTCTTGGTTTTGTTTTTGTTCTTGTTTTTCTTAGAGATCTTAAGGCTAACTTGGGGAAATGAGACAAAACTTGGGGGAATCCATATCTACAGTCTTATTCTAAAGACCAGGCATTTCCCACCTCATTCCATGTTTTTTCTGAACCTTAATTGGTCCATTCTACTATCAAAGATGTAAGTTTTTAAACTGCAACCACAACAAATGCTGTTTTAAGACAGAAAAAAATTATATCAGCCCTTAAAGTTCTTCTTTTAATTTGTCCCTTAGAATAACTAGTCTGCAGCTTTCGTTTGCTGCGGTTGTTGAATATTCATAAGATTCTGTCTGCTTACTGGATAATTATATTACATTAATATGGTATGAATAAATAAAAGCAGTAATTATGCTTTTATCCTGTTCTGTTTGACAATTTACAGTTTGCTTGTTTCAAGAATAAAAGGAAATTGCCACATTTGAAACAATATTATTTCATTTCTAAATGAGAAAGAATACCTCCCCTCAATGGAGACAGGTTAAAACAGAGTCGATTCTGCCCCTCCCTTGCCCACATGAAGATGCCATCCTAGCTCCTGCTGCTGACTAATACAAAGACAAAACTAGGCGAAGAAGTCAAGGAGAGGAGCAGCCCCCTGGTGGGAAACCACAGCCTCCCTTGGAAGCACTCAGGTTAGTAGCCACGCCTTCTCAAAAGAGAAACCACATATAGGACCAGCAGAGAGGGAGCCAGGCCACTGTCGCTCCTCGGAGGGTCTGAGAAGATGGTGATCAGGGGAGATACGCCCATAACGGTGGCTAGATTTTCATGGCAGATTTTTGGTTTTGCAAGTGAGTAGTACATTAACAACTTCAAAGCAAAGTATACTAATTTAAGTAATAGCAGTCAGCCAGAATCCCAGCACTCAGCAAGCCAAGGCAGGAGCTCAAGGTCTGCCACAGTGAGGTATTCCTATGGAAATGTAATTGTAGCAAGAAAGAGAGAAATAGATTAGACAGACAAAACAGACAGACAGACAGACAGACAGAAAAATGGATAATCTTGAATTTGAAAATACTTGAGAACTGATACTACACTGTATACCCAAATTTTAAATTTAAATATGCTTACAATATTTTAAAACATGAATGCAAATGAAAATGTGAGACATTTGAGGTCTTTTTTTTTTCTCCCTTTAGAAAATACACAGCTGACGTCATCATCAACAGGACTATTGTACCAAGACAGGAAAGCAGCATCCCGGATGAGCCCCCGGGAGAAAGAAACAGTTCCTCGCTGCATTGTTTCCTGGGACACTGATGTCCAGCCTGTGAGTTTCTACTTCCCAAAGGAAAAAGACAGCCCAAATCATAAGCAAGACAGTGACTGGTGGCTGCTCTGAAAGCATACTTGTAAATGGCTCGATATCGATATGAGAGGACGTAACGAGTGCCGTTTCCCAGCGGAGAATCCCGGGTTCAATGCTGTTTAAGCACTTTCATCAATTTTCTGAATGATAGGACTGAGAGCAAGTTCATTAAGTGCACAGTGCACCCGGGCTGGGAGCTGCAGATAACACCACAGAGAACAGGGCCAGATTTAATCAGGACCCTGAAATCTAACTCAATGCATGGTCAGGGGAGAGGGGGACGTAGCACAGAGGGTCAGCATGCACTTCCTGGGTGGGAAGGGGCTCACTGTAGCCTTGTCCTTGCAGCAGGCACCCAGAGGCCCCACGTAGACCACCAAAAGGTAATGAGTGGACTCTAAAGACTATCCAGGTGCCTCCTGCTGTGTTTCACCTCTGAGGCACCATGCTGAATTTGGAATTTGATGAAAGGGGACCTGAACCTTAGGCTGAGAACAAAAGTGACACAATGAAAGTGTTTGTTGCTTGAAAGGAAAAGGGTTGATAAAGGAGCCTGGTAAATTATGGAAAACCACATAGAAGCCGTCGCGCAGTCTGAACAAGGGCATGGTGACACGTGGTACAACCGCCGTGAGAGCTGGAAGAAAGCCATGCGCGAGTTTTGTTTTTGTTGCTTAGTGTGTTTTGCTCATTGCTGTTGGATTTTTGTTCCCCACTTTGGGAGGAGACATTGTTTCCCAGGGTTTGTCAGAATAATCACAGGCAGGTTGTGGAGGTCACTTGGCTGTGTTTTTGAGGGTACATACTACTGAGCCAGGGCTGCCTGGCTTTTCCACCATGATGCCAGCCTCTGAAGAGGTGACACACTAGGGCTTAACAAGCTGAAAGGGATTCCGCAGAGAGCAGCAGAAACGATTAAAGACTCGGAAAATAGGAGCTATGAAGGAAGATTAAAGGATCTACGCTCACTTAGCCCGGAGCGGGGAGCTGACCTAATAGCATCTTCAGGAGGTGAAGAGCTATCCTGTGGAGGAGGGGACCAGCTGCTCCCTCTCCTGGAAGAGGGGGCAGAGAGGAAGCAGGCTTAGCCTTCTGTGGGGAGGGTTAAGTAGTGCTGGGGAGCATCCTTCAGGGAGGGCTGGTAGCTGAGATGTTGGCAGATGGTGATGGCACCTATGCCACCATCAAATGTCCCATCCTGCATGCGTGTCTTTGTTGGTTATTGGCTCAACTATTTGAAAGCATCTGCGTGATCTGAGATTGACAAGAGGAGAAGCAGACACGTACCACAGCTCACAGAGGCACAGCCAGTGTCCACATACCTAAGACAGAGTGGCCACAATGACCAACTGGAAACTCTTCCCAAAAGAGGGGCTTACACTCCACAGAAACAGTTGGGGTACACTCTGGCCTTGAGTCCAACTTTTTTTTTTGATTAAAAAAAAACTTTGATGTTTGCTTAAAAGGGTGTTCAGTGTACTACTGTGTCTGTGTGCTTGTGTGCATGTGTTGTTGCTGTTGATATGGTTAAGAGGAGGAGGCTGTTCCCTCCAGAATATTTCAGATTTCCAGACTCTGAGCCATTACTAACTATTACTCGGGTGTATTTTCTCATTAGCCGTTGGCACGGATACTTTGAGTGGTCTCTGTGGTTCCAGTGACGTGCCAGTATGGTTCCCGTGTTGGCATGCCTGGACAAGGGTGCCACAAAGGCTGAATATGTGCGATACATACATGCTTCCTCACAGGCTGCGTTTATGGCAGGGTGACTCACAGTTTCACCCGTGCGCCCATTTCCCTTGCTGGACCCATGACTGATGACAGTGTTCACCAGGAATGTGTCCTGTCTTGTGAACAGAAGCAAGTTCCTCCTCCCCTAGGTGGTGTGTCTACCCTCCACTGGAAGTGAGGGCACTGAAATAACACCCAGGTACTTTCACTGGAACATGGAAGAAGCTTCCGATTAAACAGGACTGCCATCATCAACGCCTTCGACATCCCTGACTTACAAACTGCACCTCTGGCCTTCCTCCTGTCATGATGTTTCAACTGTCCCAAAGTCCTTGGTGTTCCTTTGCCATTCTGTGACCTTCCTCTCTTTCTGAATTCTATTTCTTTCCCCTGTGCCTTTCTGGGAAACTGTCTCCATCTTTACTCATAGCCCCTCTTAACCTTCAATTATCAAGGGGGCAGTTATCCAATTACAGACCTAGAGGGCTTAGTGTTGTTGGGGGATGGTCTGATGTATTTTGATGTTAAGTACTGTTTACTCTCTCTGTGACTTACCTTTGTTTAATAAAAAGCCATTTCACTTGGGCAGGGCAAAAAAGATAGGTGGGGCTAGGAGAGAGAGGAATTCTGGGAAGAAGAAGAGAGACCACCACGAGGAGGAAGAAGGGAGAGAGACCTGAAGGGAAGAGAAGAAGGCTGCCATGGGTTAGATGGAAGAGAAGCACATGGCCAGCATGGATGGAGAACCTGGCCCAGATTAAGAACATTAACAAGTGTTTGGGATTATAGATAGAAAGTAGCTTGATAGAAGTTATTAAAAACAAATAACATGGGATTGAGGCAGGGATCCCATACCTGCCCCACTATGGGAGGTAGTTTAGAGGATTGATATCTGCCCTGCCCCAGGTTAACTAAGGCTATTTTAAAATATAACAAGTGTCTGTGTCTTAATTGATTGCGAGCCGGCATACTGATAATACTAATAATACACATAATTTTTAAAAACAATATACTGTAATTTCTCAGATACTCGAATGTTTCTCCTACAGACTGTGCAGGGTGGAGGCCATGCCTTCCATGACTGCATTCTTCCTGCCTAAAGAGCCCATCGTCGCAAAGATACTCAGGTAACGGGGGTGGATTGTGGACATGGGAAGGGATGGAGAGAAGGCCTGGGGCGGGCGACAGAAGAGGTGGTGTGGGATGGTGAACAGGTAAGGAAGGGATAGTGTTAGGGGGCGCAGTGATGTGTAGATGGTGAACCAGTGACGAAGGTGTGGATGGGTTGTAGAGGATGGATGAATGGCGGAGAGGTGGGTAATGGTGAGGGAATGGATGATGGCAGAGGGATAGGCCTTGTGTAGCAAGGCCAATCTGGGCCAAATATGTCTCCCCGAACCCACGTCTCACACTCTAAACCACCTCACATATTGAACGTCCTGAGCCGTCCCACAGCCACAGATTTGTTGCTTTGCGGCTGCTTCACTCCCTTACTGTTGGAATCACGCTCTGCCTATTTTAGAAGAAACATGTTCTTACATCAATTAGACCTTTCCACCCCCCACACCAGCAGCAACATGTCAGAGTCTTAGGACTCACTATGGAGCCGTGAGTGGCAACAGGTGCTGAGCAGAGAAGACGTCTTTGCCAGCTGGTTGGTGGGAGTCGCAAAGCACTCTCGGGGCCACCCTCACTGCTTCTCCGATGCAATTAAACTGTGACACCTGACAATAATTTTGAGCTTGTATCAGCCTTGGAAGGAGGGCATTCCAGAATGTGATATATATTAACAGGAATCATGAACCATTTTTATGAACCATTAAGAACAGTATGTATTTGTATTTCTTATGCCTTTTTTTTTTAAAGACCCAGGCACAGGAGGCTTCTTTTCATCGTCAGTATGGGTTTTTAGAAATAAATCACCTTTATAAGGTTAACAAAAAATTTAAAACCATTCTCCTCTTTTAGAAGTTCAAGTTGATACAATCTCGACTCCATCAAAACATGGTTCTTTCTGGCAAATTTTATAGACAGTTACTTTCCCCTCGCTGTTCCCTGCTAGCCTGTGAATGACTCCTCTCACTGGGGAGCCTTGCTATGCAAACACCCCCTCTGCAGTTACAGAGGCACACCCGAGACTGCGGCTCCTATTTTAGATACGGACAGTGGCCTGTCTGGTGCTGTTTGAGTAGTCTGCCATTAAAGTAATTGTGATGAATGACACTACAAAAGTTGTTTTCTTTAAGAACACCATCAAATCAGGAATAATAGTACTTTTAGGAGATTATCTACCAGCAGATAAAACATGTAAGGTTATAAATGAACCTTCTCTGTGACCTTCTATCCAAAGGAGATTTTTATATACTAGATTTGTGTTAGCCACAATCTTACATTTCCTGATAGCCATAAGCCATGACTAACATAATGAAATGCTCAAATAATTTTGAAAAATAGTAATATAGTGACATGGAAAGCTTTAAAAATAACTCACAGCATGAGTGGATTTGCAGTAAACTGGATTATAGAGTCTCAGGTTGGGATTCTTTCTTATTTACCTAAATTTCTTAATACAAAAAATCAGAGTATATTTATATAACACTGTTGCTTCTATAGAAAACAGACATTTGGGGGGTCTTTGCTATATGAGACATTAAGGATATTTAAGTCTGGGTAGTGGGATTGCTATATGATCTTTTATAATTTTGAGAGCAGTATATGCTCACCAATGAGTTTCATAAACAGAAAGAATCCTCTCTGAACTAGAAGCAGGTCTGACTTGCACACACCCCCGGCCCCGCCGTGGAGCAGCAGGTCTGACTTGCACACACCCCAGGCCCCGCTCGGGAGCTATTACATGTCACATAAGAGGAGAGAGTCCTGTGTGCTCATCTTATCTGGTGCTGATAGGTGTCTCCTCTCCATCCAGATTCTTCCTGCCCTCAGCTGGGAAACGCCCCACTCCTGGGATGAGCAGGCCTCCTCGGCTTGTGCTTTACTCTTTTCCTAGAGTTAATCGTCATCCGAGTTCTACAGGAAGATGTATGGCTCATGGAGGGTCAAGCAGGTGCTGCTGGTGACAGGTAGGAAGTGATGACAGCAATGCCCACGCCCCACATGTCATAGCGCTATCCTGACCTAAGCATTATACAGTGCTCACAGTTGCTGAAATACCTTGGAGCAAGATACACTCGCTACACATAGATTTCATGTGCTTCTATATCATACAAAAATACACATAAAATGAAAAAGAAAAACAGGAGGTCTTTTTACCATAAGCAATTAATAAATGTATACAATCTAAAAAATTTTAAAACAGTAAAGCCAAGAGGCGTCCCTCTACCTCAGCACTCCTCCCCCTGCACCCCAAATTACTGTTTTCCCTTCCAGTTTCATCCTTGCCAGACCCCTGTTGCTAAGCATGACGGTGCCCTCCTACTGTGGGCAACTTGGCTAGCTCTTGCTTTTCTCAGACCTTGCTGTCTATGGCGTGAGGCACTGCTCACACACTCCGGGGTTTCCCATGTCCTCTCTGCCTCTGTCTATGTGGATGTGGGATTACAGCAGCTGGGCCCCTTGGCTGCCTCCAAACGTCACAGGGTCCTCTCTGCTGGGCACCCTCCCTCAGGCATGAGCACTTGAATGTCTTCTCTGAAATGCAGGGCTGAGTTTAACAAGCGGGGTAACAAATAGCCAAAACACTAAGAATGTAACACTTATATAATTCCTGATTGTGTCATGGTTCTTCTTGCTATTGGTAATCTATTGTATATATGTGTAATAATATAAATGCATATGTAAAAAATAAAATGAAATATAAAAAAATAAGCTGGGTAGGGGAACAACATGAAAGAAAATAACATTGGAGCTTGGTGACACCCTTACAGCACCCAGTATGTCTAAAATGCCATCCACTCTTTGCCCCCCCGCCCCCCCACCTCCTCCACCCCCCACCCCACCCCCCCACCCCCACCCACCCCATCCCCAGGGCCCTGCTGAGCACAGGGTTTGTACTAGAGAGAATTCCCTGCTGCATCATTGGCTGCATTCTGTCTTCATTTTCCTCTTTCTTTAACTGTTTATGGCAGAGTAGCCTGTGTAGGCTTCGACCTTTTCCAAACCTACTTTATTTGTGGTTCTTTAATTCTTACACATCCTTTCCAACCCACCTACCCTAGATAGGAGAGAAAGGAGGTTTGTGGGAACAGGAGAAGTAGCCTTTTTTTATACTCAGTTCCTGGGAGCGATTCCCCCTGGCGTAGTCAGCAGACCAGCAATTCCACCAGAGTTGCTGCTGGAACCTGGAACAGCAGCCGGAACCTGGAACCCCAAAGCGTTCTCTGGAGCGGTCTCTCTAGGAGCCTCTCGAAGTGGAGCGATGAACAGCCAAATGATTCCAAGACCCAAAAAGCCCCACCACCGCCTGTTTGGGGCTCATATATATCTCTCCTCTCTCTCAGAGTCTGTACTGAGATGTGTTTCAGCTGGCAAAAACCAAGGCCCCGCACAAGGTGATTCTTCTCCTAGAGGATAAACATCACCTGATCTCTCACAAGTCTGTTCCCTATCCCACACTTGGGATCAAAACAAAAACATATTTATATCCATTAAGCCTGCTCCTTGGTTTATACCCTGTGATGGGATCTGGAGGCCTGCGCCACACTCACCGCAATGCGCCCCTTAGCATCTTGAGGAATCGAGTGAGAGCTTTTGACTCTATGCACGATGACAGGTTTGTTAAATAGAGTGAGAGTACGTTTGCAGAGGGAGGAAGGAAGACTTTGTGACTTGGGGCCTCCTACTATCTATGCCAAAGTTGTCATTTGAAGATGTTCGCCTTCTGACTTCTTTCTGCATGTAAGAAACTCCTCACCCTGGGCATAAATTTAGGAGACAGGCATACAGAAGCAGCCAGTCTGTCCACCAACTGCAATCTCAACAGCTAAGGCGCAGGCTTAACAGCAGGAATTTCGATATACAGGAAAGAATACCGACATGTGACTGACTCCTCTGGCTCTGCCAGCCACTCATGGAGTGGGTGTAAGGCCCACAGCTTCCGTGGAGGGCCAGCATTCCCGGCACCTGCACCTGAGCCACGACTGGCAGTGTCCAGCCTCACTCTCTCCCTCTCAGAGATTCGAGTGATCTATTCCAACCCACGGCCTTCCAGGGCCTTCTCCTACAACAGCCATGAAGCATCTCTAGCACCAGCACCTGGCACTGCATCTCCCTCCCCACAGCCCTGTGCTTCTAGAACCCTGTCCTTGGCAGCACTGAGACTTTGTACGCATGTCAATGAGTTAGTTTAGATTGTGGGTGCCAAGAGCAAGGGTTGGTATTGAGGCCTGATGAAACACGTGAACTAACAAAATCAAATCCCAAATAAG
>NC_140486.1:7156099-7158599 GCF_964271855.1 Acomys minous | reverse complement strand
GTGTACACGCAAATGAAACCGAGAACAACTGTCGTATATAATTATTCTAAAGAAGACAAAATAGTTCCATGTACATATAATATAATACAAAATCTGAATACTAAAAATGATCAAATTCTAATGAAATAAACCTGAAATCAAAACAGATGAAGGGCAACCGTGAGTTCATGGGTTGGAAGTTTTAACACAGAAAAAGTTCAATTATCCCAAAAGTACTCTACTGGCGTCATCCAGTTCCCATCAAGGTCTAAGCAAGGTAGCTCACAAATCCAAATAGTTCATTCACATTTTCAGTGGAAAGCCCCAAATCTCCAAGAGCTGAAACAGTTTTTAAAATCAGAAAGTTGAGGGCATCTTTCTTCCCAATTGCCTTAGCGCACAGCAATAGTGATGGACACCATTGTGGGTTTACACAGTAGACAATAGAGTCCTTCTAATTAGCTGGTAGAAAACCCAATACTGGAAAAGTAGACTCACAAATGTGCCTCAAAGAATGCTGACAAAGGGGTAGAATAATTTGGGGAAGCCTAGCCATATCAACAAAGAAAGCAAGAGGAAAAGAAACACAAAGAAAAATCACTGTCAAATGAAATGTCTTACTCAAAAGAATAGCCTCAAATGAATCATAATTTCAATTTAAATCACAAAAATATAAACCGCAAAAAGCAACGGAGAAAATCTCCTGCATAAGGAAGGATTAACTTTTACTTAAAGACCAAAGAAAAGTCCACAAAGGAAACGAGGGATGTGCTGGATTTTATCCACTTGAGAACTTTTGTTCTCTTAAGGACCTTGTTAAAAGAACAAGAAGGCTAGGACAGGTGGGGAGGAGATTATCTGTCTAGCCTGCAAGAGAACTTTCAAAACTGAAGAGTGCAAAAGGGAGCAAAAGGGACCACCCAGTGGGAAGGTGGACCCAAGCAGAGGCTGGCATATTTCCAGAGGGAGCACAGGTGTAGTGTACTAATTTGTATTATATTGCTAAGTAAAGCATCGTGTGTGTGTGTGTGTGTGTGTGTGTGTGTGTGTGTGTGTGTGTGTGTGTGTAGTAAAATATTGACCTTAAATTATTTATATAGAAATGTGCAAATAACAGAATATCTTATACTTTAAATACTTGTTTTGTTTAAATTCATAAAAACAGTGAATTAGAAATTCTTGGTAGGCGTCTTTTTTCACAAAGGCATTAAGGAGGAGTTAGAAGAAGCTTTGAGTGTAGTTGGGATCTGTCCTGTCTGCTTTCAACTTCTTATACTCATAAATACTTCAGAACTAATCTCTGATCTGAATACACATATCTATATTAATATATTCTGAATCCTTTTGTCCTGATGTACCAACACAGAGCAAAATCCTCAACATGAAAACAATTCTGTCTACAACAGAAGTGATTTCAATTTTCCTTTATTTTTATAATCTCTGAAAAGCTTCCTCTTTATTTTTATGGACTCTGTGCTGATCATAACTTAGAATAAGAGGAATATTAATTTTTAAAAGGTAAAGATGTCTCTGAAGGAGGCAGACATATTGTATGTACTGTGTGAGACTGTAGTGTAGAAGATAGAAAAGGTTGTGGGGGCACAGACTGGATGTCAGGCATGCAGGGGAAGCAGGAGGCGGGTGGATACGAGGAAATGGTAGGGGCTGGCATAGGTGGTGGAGACTCCAGAAGGTAGTAAGGGAAGAACAGGGATGTGGTACCCAGAGTGATGACATGCACTGGAGGTGGTGGTCATGTGTCTAGAGGTAGTAAGAATGGTGGAGGTGGGACATGGAGCAGGTACTGAGGAGGAGGCGGAGGTGGTAGCAGTATGGAAGAGGTGATGGAGACTGGCAGAGTTGGAAGAGAGGTGACATGGAGGTAACGGGGACGGGTGAAAGTAGAGGGATGGTGGCATAGGAGAAGGGGACTGGTGAAGCTAATAGAGACTGGTGTTGGGAATGGTGGAGGCTGTGGGGATGCAGAGATGGTAGTGAGAACACAACGGAGGCCATCAGCCCAGGCCAACAGAGAGCAGGAATTGATCACTTGTCACTTAAGACGTACCACATCCTGTTATTCAAGAATGTAGTCACACTATGGGCTTTGGACAGATCACTCCATCAAATCCTGAGCCCTCCCATCTTCCACGAGTTTGGTGGAACTCCAGCTTCTCTGAGCAGACTCCTCTGACCAACAGTCTCCAGTTCTGCACCTGTGTGCTATGAGGGTCACAGTGTGACTGGGAATCTCAACCCAGGTCCCAGCCAGCTTCCTCCTGGCTGCTGCTTACCTGTGACCACCAAACTTTACCTCTTTTTCCATGTCCTTGACAACTCCCAGGTCTGCTGACAATAGCTTCCTAACAGCAAGCAAAACTCCATTTTCCAAGAACAATGGGCAGCTATTCATCGATCTGGCGACGCCTTACACCCACTGGAGACATTGGGCACTGCCCTCCTCTGCTAGCAGTGTGCTCACTGGCAGTGTTCTCATACTGGAATTTTTGAGGGAAAGTGC
>NC_140486.1:7136099-7151099 GCF_964271855.1 Acomys minous | reverse complement strand
TGTCTCTATGCAGGCTTCCATCTCGGTAACCAGGGACAAGCATGCCATCCTTGTCACGTCAGCAGAGAATGTTGCTATCTTCCCAAAGTCACCTTTACCCTTTCCCTGAGTCCCTCTGAAGGCTGGGAAGGACGCATTGTGCTGGTGTATGCCTTCACACTCAGAGGACAGACAGAAGGGAAGAAGCCATTCCTACTTCCTGCAGATCCCAATCCTGCTGCTTGCATTTGAATGTAAGCTGCCCTAACTTCAAATGCACTGGATACTACAGTGACCAGCAATGCTGAGCGTGGGAGAGCAATGCCCATCTAAGCTACATAGACTTGGGGCTGCACCTCTGCAGGTACATCTGGCTGTGCTTCTCACTGGCTGTCGGCACTAAGTAGTGAGCTTCCTGTCCCTGAGTCTGATTTCTTTCCCTGTGTGACTCAGGATGATCTCTGTGACTCTGTGACTCGTTTGTGGGCATAATGACCAGGCTCTATCGGTGTGGTTGGGCTGGCCTTTGTCAGGCATCCACTAAGTCTAAACTCAAAGCTTTGAGCTGGGGATATAGCTAAGTGGGTAGGGTACACATGGTGCCCTGGACTCCATCCTCAGCTCTGCATAAACAGAACATGGTGGCACACACCTGCGTTGCCAGCATGTAAGAGGTAGAGGCAGAAGGGCCAATAGTTCTTGACTCAAGAGTTTCAGGCATCCTGGGAGCTATGGAGCCCTGTCTCATAAACAAACACGCAAACAAGGAAACTTCTTAACTACAGACAGTCTCCCCAGCCAGCTAGAACAGTGCATCAATGTCTAGCCCCACTCGGGGCTAATGTCTCAAGGGCACAATACTTAGCAATACCATAGAGGAGATGCCCACCCCTTTTTTCTGTGCCTGAGGGTAAGATAGGTCTTTCTTAACAGAAACTTTAGTCTAGCCTTCTCTTGCTTTTAAAATGTTTCATTGCATATTTATTTGTGTGTTTGCACATGTGCACACGTCATGAATATGAAAGAAGCTCCTGGAGCTTAGAAGAGGGTTCTGAGTCCCTCTGAGCTTCCCGACACAGGGCAGTGCCAGTCCTAAACTGTTCTTCTTTGTTTGGTTCTATGATTCAAAGAAACAAGCAAGAAGGACGTCAAAATAAACCAACTGGCAGAGCAACTAGGATTTTGCAGAAAGATATTGCGTTCAGTCCAGCCATTGTTAGAGGGAGTCCTGTGCATTCAGGGTGCCAGCCAGATGCTCACCTCACGGTATCTGTGGAGGTCGCAGTTGAACAGTCACAGGAAGCAGGCAGCCGCTGGCATTAGTGAAGCTGGAGAGATCAAAGGAAGGAAAGCAGAGCCAACATCCACTGGCCAAGCCGCACCGGCTTCTGACTCCCTGGAACCCAGAGTGAGGCTGGCCATGCAACTTTGTTCAGTTCTTAATTAGGTAATGCGGGTGGAGTTTTGATGAATGGCAGGCGGCCGGACTCATTTGTAAGAGCTGCGGTTCGGGATCACTCAAACGTCGACACCTTTCTTGTGGAAAGCACCCTTCTAGGGTGCTTAATTGTAACATATTGCTGCTGTTATTTTAAAGTAATAACTCATTATAGAATAGGATTTCTATACAAGCCCTAATAATTCTGTTATGTCTCCCCTGATTTTTCAACATTAGCTAATGAAGTGCCCTATCATTTATCAGTAAATAGCATCGAATGTTGCACAGTAAATCTTTTGACAGAATTATTTGTGCCAGCTTCCCCGATCAGGAACAATTAATATCATCTGAATGGGTGATTTGGGACCAGGTTTCCTTGCCACGAATCTCATCTCCCCTGCAATGAAATCATTTGACAGTCGATACCACCGTCTCATTTTTCATTCGCTTTATCAGCTTCTGGCTTCAAATGACACTCGCATCCAAGAGCTGCAGGACCTCGCAAAGGACACAGTGCGGGTTTAGATATGAACTTCCCAGTGTAGTTCTGCTGCTGTGGCCTTACTGTGTCCCGTCTGTGAACCCCCAAACCAGTGACCTGAGCAAAAGTTAGCTATGCTGATCCCCAGCCCGAGGCCAGTCTACACCTAACATCCCCCTGTGCTGTGTGAGAAAGATTCTAGAACAGAAGTTGTATCAGATGCATCTTTTCCACGAGAGAGGGTCTAAGTCTAAAACCCATTCGGTTATGTGCTCATTTCCAGGATAGGCATACATAATGATATTTATTTAATAGTTTGAATATATGAACTAGTTTTTGGATGATGTGTAAGTCTTAGAAGTAAAATTTAAATTTGCTATCCCCTTCATTGCCACTGGGCATTAGACTTGCTGCACATTTTGTAAGTGAGTTCCCTGACATGCCTGATGCCTTCTGAAGGCTCTGCTTTGGTGTGGATAAAGAATTTCACAGTATTCGTCCTGTTCCTTAAACACCCCAAGGTGCAGAGGAACTGTGTTGTTTGTGACAAGGAGCTTTCTTCTTGGGCGATGATTAGAGGAAAATTTTCCTTCTGAGAGACCAGGGGGTTAGGGAGCCTCACACCTTCACCCTCTCCTGGATTAGTGCCGTTGCTATGCTACTGCCCTGACAACAGGAGCTGGAGCTGTACAGGGCCTGGCCAGAAATCCTCTGACTCCCTCCACACTCCCCAGCAAAGCCACTTACCACCCAGGGTCCTTCCAGGGCCCTCCATCCACACTCCTCGACACCACCTGGGTCAATTGGCACTTGTAGAAACAGTATCCTGTCAGTCATCTTGAGAAATTGCTATCTTGGGAGTCCATTCAGCACAGAGATAATTGGCAGTAGAATTAAATAAGTGCTAAATAGGAAGAGGTGCGTTCCACGTTAAATTCTGATAGGGTGTAGATAATTAGCCAGTAGCACAAACCTGTGCTTTCATCTCCTCTGATGCTGTGAAATTAAAACAGAATAAAAGAGCACAGTGTGGGGAAAGACAGCAGCCCACATCCGGGCAGCGGGCTAGATTACAAGAGCAGTGGTCCTGCCTTTGCTGGGGATAGCTCTGGGGGACGCACTAGGGCAGAGGAAGAACGTTTCCTTCCCTGTCATAGCTACACTCAAGAACTAACACAGTGCACCTGCTTTTTCTTTAAATACATGCCCCAAGAGGGCTTTTCTCGAACAATCGGAGGTGACTTTCAAGTAACTGTACCTTTAAATAGAGCATATCCCCGAGCCCAGTGCATGCTGGGGTAGGGAGGTGGCTCAGGGATGAGCTTTCCATTTGGTACAGAGAACAGACACCTGCACTCATACACACACACACCCCACCCCAACCTCAGTAGCCGACAGGACATTCCTGTCCCCACAGGCCCTGCAAACTCGACTGCCTTTCTGAAAGGGTCAACAACTCTCCTTTCTGAAAATTTCTCTCTGTGCTTTGATATTTTAATAGTTTCAGATATCTTTGAGAAGGATGAACAAGTATCCGAGACAGGCACAAGAACAGGAGCGTGCACGGGGAAAGGTGTTCTCTGGCCTGCCTTCTTGTAGGATGCACGTTGGTCACTGTTTCGGTGTTTGCGGTACACATCCTCCTTGCTCATTTAAAAACTACACATGTGTTAAATTTTAGCTGTTTCACTCCAGGTGTCCCACTCCCTTAGCGGGGGTCTCTCAAATAATCTTGGAATGATTTTTAAAAAAACATTTTGGGGTGAGTAAAGAGGAAATGCCAGCCAAGGCTCATGCCCTCCGTGCAAATACCAGACAACTTTGGTCATATTCTCTAGAGAAGAACACAGTTTAACTCTTTTTTTGGTGGTGGTGGGGGTTGGTTTTTCAAGATGGAGTTTCTCTGTGTAGCCTAGTCTGTCCTTGACTTATTTTGTAGACTAGGCTGGCCTCGAACTCACAGTGATCCTCCTGCCTCTGCCTCCCAAGTGCTGGGATTAAAGGCCTGAGCTACCACCACCCAGCCCAATACAGTTTAACTCTTGAGACTCCACGTCCCAGATGAAATGCTCTAAAGCAAAACCAAAATATCTTTGCCTTGAAATTCCGTTGCGTCTGCTTATAGCCAGCCCTGTCTTGTGGCAACCTTCCTGGGCCTCTCGCTCTGCCACAGCCTCCATCTAACTGAAGATTAATATTTCAGAACTTGTCACGGGCAGTTCTGTCGGCTCTGTCGCTGCCCGCATCTGACAAGCTATTTATCACGTTGCTAAGTGCCAGCATTAAATTATCCCCGCTGTTATGACAGCAGCATTATTCATCAGGAGCACAGGCTCTGGGCCAGGGTGCTACAGCTGTTTCTGTCTTCCTCTTCGTCTTTGCCGAGGTGTATTGATCTCTGCACTAAGTAGTAAAGTGAAGGGGACAGAGAAGGGAGGAAGGGAAGGAAGAACAGAGGGAGGGAGGGCAGGAGGGAGGGAGATGGAGGAAGAGAGAGCAAAGAAAGAATAAAAGAGGGAAAGGGAGGAGAAGGGAGGAGCAAATGTACCAGAAATAACCGTTTCTGTGGGAAGTCTTTTGCACTGATGTACTTTCAAGTTTGAGGACACTTTATAAAGTCATGCTGAAGAAGCCCTCGTGTCACCTCTTTCTTAGTTCATGGGTGATAGATGAAGGACTGCTGGGCCAGGATGGCATTGGCTGGAGCCCTCATCATGGACCTCTCCCTCCGCACTCCTGGGATTGTTGGCCTATCAGTCACCGTCCCCCGCTTCCCCCTGACAGTAAAGCACTGGCTGGAGAGCCCTTTGCTGGCAACATCTGTGTGGCTGGATCGTCAAGGGGACTGATTTTACTCAATAGAAAATTTTTTCAATTTTGTGAGGCTCCAGAGCAATTCAAATTTCATGGTGAATATTTCTCCCCAGAAACCTCATGAGTTGAAAATGCTGAGAGAAAATAAAGTTGTGAGAACTTTTGAATTTTCCCATATGATCTGAGGGCAACACTGTGCTCCTTCATGGATGACTTGTACCCAACTTGGGGCGGCCTCTTCCTGCCGCCAATGTCTCAGGAAACCAAACTCAAACGTACCTTGTTTCTTAGGACTGTGCTGGGCTAGGAGAGGCCACTAAATATGTCAAGAGCCTATGCCAGCCAATCGCTAGTAGAGCAAGAACCACCTCCACCCAGGGCACAGAAGCACAGAGCCACCCACAAGTAAGTGACATAAGACTCCTCCCATCCTCCTTCCAATTTCTCCTCCCTAAGTTCTCAGCCTCTGAATTCCTCAGCCTGAAAGGCAGGTGGTGTTGGTTGTGGTAAATTCACAGTTATTGGGTAGCATTTCCCTCCACACAGAAGCATTTTGTCCTCTGGAGGGAGGCTAATTAAAACCCAGCATTAAACACACCATTGGAAAAGCCTGAGACTTGTATTGACAAGGCCTTCCCCAGGGTGGTGGCAGTACAGGGGACTGGCTGAGATGCCTGCGAGTCACACAAGAGCTCTGAGGATGCAGCTTTTGTGAGTTGTCACTCAGGCTGGCGTGGACATGTGGGGGCTTTCCGGTAATACAGATGCCTTTGAGTCATCCAAGTCCCTGTGACTCATTGGTTGACTAACCTAGAATTGAGTGAATTGTTTTTTGATCTGTGCTTGACGCCCTTTTTGGGGCTCATGGCTCACTAGGAAGCCACACAAGGTCATTGTCAGGGTCGCTTCTGAGAATTCTGGCATCCAGCTGTTTGCATGTGGATATCTGAGGAATGGATTTACCCAGCCACTGAGCTCTATCTTACGACTTTGAATAAAGACCCACAACAGGCTTGTCGCATGTTAGAGGACAATGTGGCTTGAAATAATCCCTTACTTAGATCCATCTGGCTGACCTCTCACAGAGCAGGTGTCTCTCAGGTCATCATCACTGGCAGATATACACGGCTCTGAGGTCTACTAAAATAAAATCTGGGTTTTTGAGTGTCTGTACCTTCACCGTAGTGTCCCCAAACCTTCACAACAGGACTTCACCTCCCTACAGTGCCCCCATGCCTCCCCAGTGATAGCTCTTCTTTAAAGTACCTCACCCTCCCAACAATGCTTCCACCTCCCCAACAGCACCCCAGGTCTTCCCAACAGCATCCCCTTCCTCAACAGCGCCTCACCTCACTGAACAGCACGCTCACTTTCCCAAGCAGTGCCTTTCCAGCACCAAAATGAAAAGTAGAAATGACCAGGTTCTGGGAGGAAGTGTGTTCTGGTTGAAGTCAGGGCTCACTACAGAGCAGCCCTGCTGGGACGTTCTAACCCCATCTCTGTTGTTTCAGAAACACTTGTGTCTTTCCACAGTTGACTGAGTTAACAGTGAAGTCAAGCTTATGTCAACTTCGCTGGCTAAGTATGCCCGAATTTGCTTCATAACTACTGTTAGATTAAAGGGTTCTTTTATTCTGTTGTTAATCACAATATAGTTACTCTCAGGTGCTGTGATGAGTCTTCACACATTCTGGGCTACAGAATGGCCCAGAAATGGCTAAAGAAGCCACAGAATTCAGAGAAGAGAAAATTCCCTGAAGAGGCACAGAGCTGATCTGAATACAAAGACAAGTCTGTAGGGGATCAGATGAGAGCTCCAGGAACATCCCTGTCCAGGGTACAGGTCTCAGACACAGGCCACTGAAGGGTCAGTGTGAAGTGGGCAGGAGAAAGGTTACTTAAGCTGGAGCACATGGACAGATGCATGGCTCATGCCTTGGAAACTGTCCTGCATGGGGCTCACGAGGAGTGATGGGCGAGCAGTCAATATGCCTGCCACATCTCAGTCTTGGGGGTGCCTCTTCTTATAAGGTCCCAGATGAGGGGGTTCCATTTGGTTTGCCTATAAGGTCATATACCTGGCATCTGTGGTATGATCTGACACATTTTCAGCTGGCATTGTTTATTGGACATACGTAATTTATCAGTTCGGGCCTCCTGCTGACTGTCTACTCAAGCAAATGAGTGCAGAGTCATCCTCTTTTGCCACCCATATTCAACACGGAGAAACTATGATGGAGTACTCCAGGCTAGGTGTGGTCCGTCAATGGCTATTCTGTGCAACAGAGTCATCTAGGAGCAGCCCCAGCTGATTCGCCTTCATGGTAAAATGTGGGAATAGAAAGAAAACATGGGCTTGGAGAGAGGGCTCACTCCGAAACACAGGAACCTGATTTGGACCTCTAGCACTCAAGAAAGTTAGGCTTGGGGGTATGTGTTTGTAACCCAAGGCAGAAGGCAGAGACAGGATCCCTGTGGCTTGGTAGCCACTTAGTCTTGTCAAATTGATGAGCTCCAGGAAGATACCCCATGTCAATCTCCTGCCTTTACATGCACGACTACATATTGATGTGCACACTGGTGGATACATTGAAACACACACACACACAGTGAGAGAGAGAGAGAGACAGAGAGACAGAGACAGAGACACAGAGAGACAGAGAGACAAAGAGACAGAGACAGAGATAGACAAAGAGAGAGGGGGGAACTAAATTTGGGAAGAGAATGAATGTGTTTTGTTTTCCTGTCAAGTATCTACCAAAATGTATGAATCCTTTCTTCTCTTCTCCTCCTTCTTCCTCATCCCTCCTCTTCTTTCTCTCTTCTTTAATGACGTGGCAGATTAGAAAGTCAAAGATAAGACTCATATACATCCTAAAGTGTGGACAGTGACTGTCCGTATATTTTGAGCATAATTTACTCTTACTTATGACCCTTTGGAACCCTCATGTGTTTGTTGTTTCTTGTCAAATTGACATCAGTGAGAGTCACCTGACAGAGCAGAGCTCCTCTCAATTGCCACTGTCATATTAGCCTGATGAGCATGTCTGTGAGGCATTTTCTTGACTGACGATTGACATGGGAGAGCCCAGCCCATTGAGGGAAGTGCCACCTCTGGGCAGATACAAGAAAGCAGGCTAAGCAAGCCCTGGTGAGCAAGCCAGTAAACAGCATTTCTCCATAGTCTCTGCTACAATTCCTGCTCCCAGGTTCCTGCTTTGAGCCCCTACCTAGACTTCCCTAGACAATGGGCTGGAAGTGTGAGTGAAATTAACCCTCCCCCATGTTGACTTTGGCCAGAGTTTTATTACAGCAACAGGAATCCTAACTAGGACACTTCTCGGGTGGAAAACAGGTGATTTTCAATATTCTCAATATGACTGGGTATATAAACCATATTTAAAGCCCCATGTCTAGCAGTATAGCCAGTACAAAATGAACTCAGTGGTATTTTTATAGATATTTTTGTCTCATAATGCTTTGTCTGTCCTTCATTTTTTCCCTTCACGTCCTTGGCTTATACATTATGCCTTTGGATATTGTTTTGTGGGTTTTGTATGTATGTGAAGGTGTATGTCTCAGCATGTGTGTGTGTATGTACATTTTCTTTGGCTTTTTTTCTGTTGTGTATTTTGTCCTATTCTGTTTTATTTGTTATTTTATTTTATTAGTTCAGATGCTTGTTTTCTAATTTAAGAGAAAGAAAGAAAGGGTATGGATTTCTCTCCCTCTCTCTCTCTCTCTCTCTCTGTGTGTGTGTGTGTGTGTGTGTGTGTGTGTGTGTGTGTGCGTGCGTGCGTGTGTGTGTGTGTGTGTGTGTGTGTAGATTGGAAGAGATCTGGAAGCAGTTGAGATGTGAAATTATATACTGTATGAAAAATCTATTTTCAATAAAAATAAAATAAATATTAAAAAGGTAAGTTATTTGAAACCACTTGTTTAATGGCCTCTGCAGAGCTGCCCACCTTGTCTCTGTAACACTTGTCAAAAGACAGCACTGGTTCACATCCCATCAACATGTCAGCACATGTATCAGCCGCTGGAGCTCAGTGCACACCTAGGATCTGTTATTCTTTTGGAAATACTGCACACAATCATTCAGAAGTCTTGAGCACACATGTCCTTATGCTAGCAGGGTATTCCACAGTGGAGGAATGCCAGGTCTTAGACATTATACCCCGGTCCCTGCTGGCCCCAGCACAGTTCACTCCTGCGACCTGTAGCCACGAAGGCAACTTCTACTATTAACACATAGTTCCCCCTCAACAAAGTTTCTCCACTTCAATGTTTCTGTGATTTCTCAGCTTTGCTACTTGGATTGGAAACCAATTCCTTTCCCTTTTTCAGTCATCATCTTTATTTCTGTTGACTAAATATACGGAGGTTAACTATGACACCTCTTTTTCCCTTTTTGGTCATCTTGATTCTTAGATGTTTTTTGAAAGATGATTAAGTAATTAATTACCCACACAAAAACACCTGAGTAAACTTT
This sequence comes from Acomys minous, assembly GCF_964271855.1. Taxonomy (NCBI): domain Eukaryota; kingdom Metazoa; phylum Chordata; class Mammalia; order Rodentia; family Muridae; genus Acomys; species Acomys minous. The sequence continues at coordinate 7,141,895 of NC_140486.1, read as the reverse complement.
GATAGAAAATAAAACAATGTTTAAGGTTAGCTGAAATGGAATGAAATCTTCCCATAGAAGCTGTGGCTGGAATTCTGCTCTTGCCTGAGACTATTGAGAACCATTAGGGAGAGGCCCTGAGGCAAGGAGATCTGTGTCCTGTGTTCTGTACAGAATTAACCACTTTCCAATTATCCTTTCCTGTCCTTGTGCTGTAATAAGACATCCTGAGCAAAGAAACTCTCAGAAGGGTTCATTATGGCCTACAGTTCCAGAGACTTAGCAGCCATAATGAAGGAGCCAACATGGTAGCAGGCAATAGGCTGCTGTTGGTGGGTGACAACATGGCAGCAGGCGATAGGCTGTTGTTGGGGGGGAGGGGCAGGAAGCTGAGGATGCATGTAGTGAACTGAAAACACAAAGGAGAAAAGGTAAACTGGGATTGGTGGAGGCCTTTTAGCTACACTCCTGTATCCCGTGACATGTGCCCTTTAGCAAGGCTGTGCTAAGTGTACGCGTGTCTGAGACTATTAGGGGCCAACCCTCATTAAAACACCACACTTGAATACACATAGAGAAAAGCACTATGCCATTATGGGAGATATTTGGTCCAAATCACACATGTTCCCAACCTAATAGTGGATCCTCTCCAGGATGAAATAAATGCATTTGACATTTCACATATGGTACATGCATACAAACACATTCACACACATAATTCATGGACATGGACACAATAAATGCATGCCCTGAACAAACGTGTTTGAACAAAGCTGCTCTGTGAAAGACAAACAAATAGCTATCCACAGAACTTCTTGAGAAATTGTTGACAATGTAGGTGGCTGTGAAAACACACAGTATGCTTTCTAGAGTATCAGAATAGACCCGGGTCATGCTTCTCAGTCTCCACGTTCTCAGTATCCGTGGTCTGCTTCAACCCTGTAGAAATGACAGCTATGATGGGATTAGTGAGTCACCAGGAAAGCAGCCGGGACCCAGTACATGCAGCCAGTGCAGTACCAAATGAGCATCTTTTACTGCGGAAGACTCGGAGCTCAGGAGCAGACCGGCCTGCCTTGCTGTTGCTCTTGACTCAAGCCAGGGACACAAACTGTGACTTGATTTGGTGTCATGGCATTCAAAGAACAAGGCCACACAGAGAACAGGAATTGACATGAAGCTAAAATACAAGATCCCCAAACCAATAGTCACAGAGGGGAAACACCTGGATCCTCCCCACCTTGATGCACAAAATGGTTAATGGGGCAATAATCATTCAAACAAAAACAGTGACAGAGGGGTGGTTGAAGAGACCCAGAGTCCAAGGAGCTCTCTTTACAATTCATTCAAAGTTTCGTAAAACATAAAATTCAGTGTCACAAAAGCTGGTTTTCAGTTATTAAAATGAATGTCTTCCTCACAGATCCAAACTGTTAATAAAAAAAGAGAAAAGATAATTGTGCTGCCACTTAGGAGCCCAGAGTTCTGTCCCTTGAGATGGGGCTGCTTCCTTTGGATTCTCTTGTGATTACTTGCAAAGCTATTGTGGGTTTATGAGGTGCTTGTAGCTTCTAGTGCTGCTTCTAGTGTCAATCTCTACATTACTGAAGGACAATTAGGCAAACCATGTAATTGTATTGTCACTTATTAATTTCAAGCTCCAGTGTCATAAATTATATACTTTAATTAATACTGTGTCAATGGCGGTCTGTAACTTTGAATGCGTACGGAGGTTAACAAGAATACATAATTAAAAGAAAACAGTGAATAAGGGCACGGCTGAACAGTTTATAAAATTAGGCAAGAAAGCAAGTGCTTCGTCAGCATCCAGGCTCCATGATTAAAAGAAAGGATGGAGGGATTAATAAACCACAGCAGAGAAAGAGGACACACAGTCAGGACAGTGGAAAATGGATTTGTAAGTCAATGAAGGAAAGAACGAATATCGCGAAGCTCTTTCCAAACAAAACACTCAGGGAAATTTTGAGTGTGGTGTTAGTGTTAGCGGATCATTCTCAGCCATGGAGTTGGCTTAAGGGGGGAAAATGCTAAGTTAGGTGACAGTTGTCACAGGTGAGGGAGCTTCTTCTACTTCCTGCCTTGGCAGGGATGGCCAGGGAAGGCGTCCTGTGATGTTGTCGATGCCTTGGCAGGGGTGGCTATGGAAGATGTCCTGTAGTGTTGGTGGATCAAAAGTCACAGTGATACTCTGGCTTTCTTCTAGTTCATTTTTTAAAAAAATCATTCAGGGTCATGGGGCAGTGTTGCAGAAATGTTCTGCCATGTTCTACCTTGGTACTGCAGGCAAGGCGTTTGGAAGACGTACATGCGGAGTTGCTGTTAGGGTTGTCTGCTGGTTCGTATTAAGTAGGAATGAGGACCCAGTGAGGGTTGAATGGGGATTCCCAAGAAGTCAGTGCCAAAAGGAATCGTGGCTTTCTTAGCTTAAGCGGCAAAATGTGGTCTTGCTTCTGTCCGTATGTCCAGCTGTATTAAACAGTCTAAACAGTTTCTCTCAAGGAATCTGCAGTGAACAGTTTGCATCTGGCAAAGAGTCACTCCAGACGCTGATGCAGGAGGATTGAGAACTTGAGATGAGCCTGCACTGCCCAGTTAGACCCTTGCTCACCACCAACCAACAGAAACAAACAACAAAAGCAAATGCGTTTACAACAACCAGACTCCATATATGACACACAACGAAGACCAGAAAGGAGACAAGGCAGGGGCTCTACCCTGACACTCGGCTGCAGTCCTGTCTTGAGTACTGAGGCGGTGGGAAAGCCCTGGAAACCGTGACAGTGCAGAGGATGTGAACATCCTTTGGTGGGACACACCAAAGAAGACTATGAAGTGGACATCTCACCTGTGGTCATCGCAGACACCTTCTCACCGGAGCTGCTGGCTACAGACTTTCCCCCTCACTCCTTATGAGACACCTTCATCCCATAAATTGCATCCCACCAGCTTTGTCCCCACTGTGATAAACCATCTTTGCCCTGAAGTAAGTTCCAAAGCTGAATCAAAGTATCCTGTATACGTGAAATAGTTGCACTGCCTGTAAAGTCAGTGTAGCAAAACCCATGATGCATGGATCTTTTAAAAAATATTTTATTAGTTTATTCATATTGTATCTCAATTGTTATCCCATCCCTTGCATCCTCCCATTCCTCCCTCCCTCCCACTTTCCCCCTACTCCTCTCCCTTATGACTGTGACTGAGGGGACTTCCTCCCCCTGTATAGATGCATGGATCTTAAGGCTGCTACAGAGAAGTGACTCTAAGTTTCTCAGTGAAGGAATCAGAATGGGCCATTTTCTACACCAATGACCTTAGAATTCATCTTAGCTTCTGAGTTCCAGTATTCCCTCCTTCCCACAGGGTACTAGCAAGAGCTGTAAAGTATACAGTTCATACCAGATACACAGAACACGTGAGGGTCTGTCATGAGCACTATACTGGTGTGTGCGTGGAGTGAAGGTTGTCTCCACATAGTTTGCAAAAACACAATGAAACCAGTTTGGACCAATAAGATCAGATTTGAGCTCACTGCCAGATACGTACATCCTTGGAAGCCGCTGAAGGTTTCTGATTCAGGACGCGAGTGAACATAATCCTTTGCTCAACAAGGTTGGGGTAGCCGAGCTGTAATGATCAAGCAGAAGAGCAGGCAGCCAGGTGAGTCCACCTGGCCTGCAACGACAGCAACCGGGTCACTGCTGCAGCCGCTAGGCAGGCTTGTTCTGTGATTCCTTCCTATTAATCGGCACCGTTTGCTGCACAGTCTCCAAGCGCAGGGCTGTAAGTTAGTGACACGCATCATCTCATCTCATTTCCACACTGATAGGAGGTTAGCACTAATATTCTCCTGCACACCTAGATGAGTACACTCTGTTTCCCACTGGCTAGGCGTCAAGTTAGAGGAGAGCCTGGCTGTCCAAGCCCAAAGCAGTTTTGCTCAGTTTTACTCAATAAACAGCAGGGACCCTGGTAGCCTTTACCTAATTCCTGGAATGTTCCCCCCTACTCACACAATTCAGTGAGAGGAAAAGTGATCAAGGGCCCTGTTACTCTTTGATATGAATTTGTAAAAGCTGGGAAATAATTAATTTATATTCGATTTAAAAAACATGTACAAGGAAATGACAGCTACTGTTAAATAAAAGCAGATAGTGACATGTATATATGTTATTTTGCAAATGTGCTTTCATATGTTAAAAACTGAAAAAACAGGGGACCATTTAAAAATGTCTCTTCTGTCTCTATTATCAATTCTAGGTGGATTTTCCTTCCTTTGTTTTCTTTTCCTTCTTTCCCTAAATGTCTCTGGGCCCTTCCTACATTCGGACACTGGGCAGATGTCACAAGACAATCTGTCTAGAGGCATGGAGCAGAGAAAATGCACGACTCCAAAGCTCCAGAGGACAAGTGCCAGCTTCCTGGACACCGGGCACAGAGGCTGCCAGAGCCACAGAGCAAGAATACCCCAACCTCCTGAGATGTGGCAGCTCCTAAAATGGGGTAGACGGGCTAGAGGAAAAAGCAAAGGAGAACATTCCAGGCATAAAAGGGATTGAGATACAAGAAAACTGTGATGGTAAAAAAAAGGGGGGCAATGTTCTAGCTGTCCAGAATAAGGTAGTTCACTTCTTTTATCTATTTATCTATCCATGTTAATCCATTTATTCTAGATCCTCTCTCTCTCTCTCTCTCTCTCTCTCTCTCTCTCTCTCTCTCTCTCTCTCTCTCTCTCTCTCTCTCTCTCCTCTCTGGCCAGATTTGCTATTTCAATAAATTGGGCAATTTATCAGCCTTTTCCCCTTCATCTAGGAAAGAAAGTTTCATATAACTTATAAAAAAATCACATTATTTTGATATGACAGAAGAACCTCCTAGACCATCAAGGAACTTCAGGAACATGTACCAATACCTCTGGCCATGCTGTGTTCATCTGCATCTCTCCACACATTTCTATCTGTATCTCTCTGCATGTCTTCTCTCTCTACCTTTGCTCTATATCCACCTCAGTGTCCATCCGTGTATTTGAATGTCTGTAGCTATATCTATGGCCACATCTGCATCTCTGTGTGTCTCCACCTATATCTATCTATCTACCCATCTATCTATCTAACCATATATATCTATCATCTATCTATCTATCTATCTATCTATCTATCTATCTATCTATTTATTAAGCAGGCCACCCGAGCTCAGTTCTCCTCTTGGAGTTGTGAAGATTCCTTTCAGCACATGCTGAGTGAATTATATATTAATTATTACATCTATCTCTATCTTTCTACACAAAAAGATACCATTAGAAAAAATGTTCACTGTACACAGATTAAAATGTTAGAATCATAACTCATAGGTAAGCTTTGATACAACGTCATAGCTTTTGGCACCATGTTTTTTTTCTTTTCAAATATTAAATTCAGAAATGAATACTTAGTGTAATATGTAGCAAAAGCACAAGTTTTCCAGGCCATACCAATCTTAGATTTGTGGAATGGTATTGGGTATTTCTCAAAGATTTATTTATTTTCAGGTATACAGTGCTCTGTCTGCACGTGCACCTGCACAGCAGAAAAGGTGTTATAGATGGTTGTGAGCCACCATGTGGTTGCTGGGAATTGAACTCAGGACCTCTGGAAGAGTAGTTAGTGCTCTTAACCTCTCAGCCATCTCTCCAGCCCTGCTGTAGATGTTTATTATTTCTGTACTGACATTGGACACATGAAGATGACTGTATAAAACTATAGAACTGTAATGCACATTATCAGAGAGAGTGATGCTAACATGAAATAGGCATCTGGGTGA
>NC_140486.1:7101099-7131099 GCF_964271855.1 Acomys minous | reverse complement strand
CCGTCCTGGTCTCGGTAATGGTGTCCGGACACATAGGAATGGATTCGTCCCAGAAACGGTGGACTGTACTAAAAGAGAAAGCGCCATCCCTCCATGTATCACCAAATGACTCTCCCGCATGTCCCACAGGTGGGGTATCATCAACCACGTTACCATTCAGTCAGGAAACTCTCACCAGAGGCTGCAGAGACAGAGGGCTTTTGGTTTATGAAACAGTCAGCTGGATGACTTTGTCTTTTTAACGTACCTGACATCATGTGCTTTCTTACCGTAAAATGAAGCGGATGGGGACAATATTCTTGATACTCAGAGGCATGTCTAATCAGGTCGGTGCATACCGAATACTAAGTAACCAAATAAATTAGTAAAATTTGAAGTTAATGTATGCATAGTTTAACCTCACTTGCATTATATGAGCTGTGTGTGTAAGTTGTGTCACTTTTGTTACCAGCGGCACAAGCTGACTTACCTGGGAACTGAGGGACATTGACAAGGAGCAATCTAGCTGAAGGAGGCACGCAGGGTGTGGGCTTAGGATTCTCTGTCTCACCTGGCTCTGAGAAAGGCAAGATGACACAACAGGCAAGAGTCAAGGTCAGGAAAAAGAATCACATTTGAACAAGTGGGACCATGATGACCTGAGGTCAGGCGTGTATAGCATCTGTGAAAACCAGCATGGAGATGTGAACTGGTGACCTCAGCCTTAAGTGGAAGCAGAGACCGGAGACGGTCTGAAGGTCACTGGCTAGCTGGCCATATTGGCGTAATTAACAAGCTTCATGTTGAATGTCTCAAATAATGGAAGTGAGGAGAGATCAAGAAAAGAACTTACCATGAAAACAAGATCAGGCACACAGCATTGAGTCAATGACTCTCCAGGGAGCAAGAGGCTGGATCTGCAACACAGTTTACTTTGCTTCCTGGAGCATCTGCTCAGGAGACTCTGCGAGGGCAAAACGACTCTCTCAAGTGCCAGGTCCTTCCCAGGAGGCCTTTCCTCAGGAAACCTTGGCTTCCCATTGGCATGGAAGCCAAACCTCTGAAACCAGTCATAGAGAATTTAGGCCAAAGCTGTATGGCCACTTCGAAGATTATATTTAAAAATGTAATTTGCTGAAGCTCCAAAACACAGTGCTCTTGGTTTCTGTGGCCATAAAATGTATTATTTTGCCATTTACAGCCTTGTTAGGAAATGCTACTTTCAATCATGAACCTTGTTACATGTATGTATGTATGTATGTATGTATGTATGTATGTATGTATGGTGTCCTGCATATGGGGGTGAAATGACAGCTTACAGGAGTTGGTTCTCTCTTTCCATCACGTGAGCTTGAAGGATTGAACTCAAATACCTTAACCTACTGAGGTCTCTTGTCTGTCTCTGCCTTCAGGCATGAAGTGTGCGTGAGTACATGTGTTTGTGTGTGCCACGGATGTGTGGATACATGCAGAAGCTAGAAGAGGGCATGGGTACCAGGAACCAAACTCAATTTTTTTTTGGAAGAGCAGTAAGTACTTACTTACTCTTCAACACTGGGTCAGGTCTCCAGCCCCTCAAAAGAAAATATTAAAAATGAGAATTTCTTTATAATCAAGCCATCAAAACATTCTGCCAAAACAAGCTCTTTAACAAATTTATATACCAATGATGATAGGGAGTGTGGAGAAGAGTGTGTGTACATGTGTGTGTGTGTGTGTGTGTGTGTGTGTGTGTGTGTGTGTGTCTAAGGCTGAAAAATGCACTAACTCATGATGAAATGGGAGCATGGATTCTTTGTTCTCTGAAAATTAAATGCAGGTTAAAACCAAAACATAGACCCATTTAAGTGTTTCCACCCATTTAAGTGTTTCCACATCTCTGTGCAATGTTACTTGAACCTGAATCAAACCCTTGCAAGGAAGAGAGCCAATGGAAAAGACTTGAAGGCAAGGGTACCCAAAAATTACAGCTGTATCACAGTAGGATTTAGAGTGACTTGAGAAGAAACTTCTGCCTGTTCACAATTTTAATGTGAATGATAAGGTTTGGGATAGGAGCCGAGACCTAGGCCTTCAGAGGCCATGCTGGGAAGATACTCTCATTTGATTACACAAAGAACTTTGAACTTGCATTGTCTCAGTGTCACCACATCAGAGGCGAGGTTAGGGTGTGAGGAAAAGGGAAATGCATTCCCATTGCCAGCAGGGTCCTGAGAACAATGAACTGGAAAACAATCGCAGAAAGGCCAAGCCTGTCACTCACAAAGTATCCAAAAGGGAAAATTTGATTTTTTTAAAAAATAAAAGGTAATTTGATCCATCATAGCAGAATGTGACATCAGAAGACAGTCCATTCTGACTTGATAGATACACAATAGTGTGTCAAGAAACAATATCTGAGACCCCCTCAGGTCTGGGTGAGATGTATCGATCTCATCAGATTTAATGAATGTGTAACAATAAAGTTCTCCAATCAGATGCCATTGACAGAAATACCACCTGCCCTCTTGAGAAATATCAATGGTGCTACTTTTACTTATGAGCAATTTCTTTATTCATATTCACACTCCCTCAGCAAAAGGACTTTTCAAGTTCTGTAAGAACTGCCAGTCAAGGTTCTGGCTTAGAGGGAGACAGGGGGGGCTTGTTTGGTGAGTCGGTAAAGCAAAAGTAGGAGGCATGCAGGTTCAGAGGGCCAGAATCAAGTAACATACACACACACACACAAAAAAAATAAAGCAAACACACACACACACACACACACACAAAATAAAGCAAACACACACACACACACACACACACACACACACACACACACACACAAACTGATAAGCATACCTCAGTTGTGTTTAAGGGTTAAATTGATAAGCTGCCTTTCCATATTTGCCTAGCATATCTGTTCCTCAGAACATTACTTATTGTCTGGCACTGTTCTCCCACCTAGTTATTGTATGGTTATTCCTGGGGAGATGTGAATAGACCTCCATTCACCCCAGAGAGAGCAGCAATGACAGAGTGATGACAGGCCAAAGTGACCATTTTATCCAAGTCTTAGTAAACCAGTGTAGTCACTGGTGATGTCTACAGGAGAGCACATATGAGAAGTTTACCCACAGCAACATGGATGGCTCAAAGGCAGCTATGTCATGGAAAATCCCATTCCAACATGGGTGAGGGCTGCAGCCCGGGAGCTTTCTGTAGGTAGGAGAGTATCTCGTATCCCCAGCAATTGTTACTGCTCCTCTTGGGCAAGGGGCTTGTAAATCTTGTAAGTTTCAGGAGTTGGTTGAGATTAGTGAGTTGTTTATTTCCTGAGCCTTGTAAGTTGCATTTTCTTCTGGATTCTAAATGAGCCCGTGTTCAGGAAATAAATAAATAAATAAATAAATAAATAAATAAAGTGCTTTGATTCAGAAGAAATTGCTACATAACACCCGCCAAACACCCAACCACTACCATTCCTATCTCCCTATCAGCCACCAGACAAGCCAGGGGAGAAAGGCAACAATACTTTAAACTACTCTTCTCATTGAGGTTAGATGGAAGAAGGTTACACTGAACTGACAACCAGAGACACTGTTCCAAGTCCCATGCTTCCACTGCCAGCCCTCAGGGTTTTGCCTTACTGGCTAGATCTGGGTAAAACAGGTTTCTAGGCAAGGTGCCTTTGAGACCAGATCTACCTCTTAATAGATCAGTTAATTAAACTTAATGCAATATTCTAATTCAAAGAATCTTTCTGTCACTTCTGGATTGAAGCAGACTTGAGTCTCTAGATTTCTGTAATCCAATAAAGCTGATGCAGGCTCTCATGTTTGTAACTGTACCCCAGCTTTCCTCCATGGGCTTCCATGGGCTTCAGAGCACTCGCTGCAATAACTCCTGCTGGTGGCCTCTTGTGTTGTGCATCAAGGTACCTCTCAGACAAACACGATCAACTATGAAAGTTCATTAAACAGCTACTTTTTCAGCATTTGGAACAACCCAAATCTGTGTCCCTGGGCCATGATCACTTATATCTGGCTCCAGAATAAATTCTCTTAGTGTCTTTGAGACAAGAGCCATGCTGTTACACAGATGGGACCAAGATCAAGGGTCTCCTGCTTTAGTCCAAGCCTTGTCCTAACTACTGCTAGAGTGTGCTGACTGACCTGCCAAGGGCACAGGCCATCTGGGATCTGGAGAACACAAGGAAATCTGGTGTGAATTAAACACCTGGTATGAACAGAATGGAAAATTAGTGTGCTCTTGAGTAAATTTGCCAAATTCATCCCTAAGGTATGAACAGGAGTGCCACCAGCCCTCCGCGTGCATTCCTGACACTGTGCCAACACCTCTTCTAATGGACCCTGTCACAGGCTAGGAAGACTCAGAAGCAAATCGGAATTCTTCAGCCTGATTTGATCTTCCTGTGAAAACCTTCACCTTAAATACTATAAAAAAGCCTCTCTCCACTTCCACCCATCATCCAGCCTGGATAACATGCGAAGGAACAACGTAGCCGGCTACTGGCTGTGCTGTCATACCCAGAGTCCCAGCACAAGGACTACTTAGCTGATGTGAGGAGGGGGTGGGGCACACTGTGAGGCACAGAGCTCTTCCAGAAGAGTCCTTTTTACTAATGCATTTCCTTTTACACATTGATTTGTCAGTTAATATCAAATGGATAAACACTTCTGGCTTGGAAATAAAAAAAGAGGGAAAGCGTTACGTTCTTTTATTTTGCTCTATGGGATAAATGTAAATCACAGAGGGGGTAACAAGCGCCTTTTGGGGGAGCCAGTGTTGGAGAGAATAAATTAACAGTTTCTAAGCTAGTGCTGTCTGAAGCTCCTCATCCCAGGCAATGCACTTCAGGGAGGTTTTTGTTTCCTGCACCTTCCCTGCTTTTGGTTTTCTTCTCTTGTCAGGATATCACTGAAGGGATCGCCTCAGGAAATTGCTTGTGCCGGTCGCTTGATTGTATGTGAAGAGCGGTGGGACCAGGAACTGAAGATCTCTATCCACTGCTGCTGCTGCTGCTGCTGCTGGGAGATTGAAAGGCAGTGGGGGCGACGTGGGCTGGGCCCCTCCCTGACCTCCTGCTAGACTTTGACCTGAGGCCCATGCCCTCCCAGTGAGAGTGAGAAAAAGGCACAGGGTAGGTCTCCCTGGCCCTGACCATCCATGCTCTACCCAGCCAGAGGCTACCGCTCTCACTCCTGCCTCCTCCCCCTTGCAGAGGGGGGACAGTAACGCTGCCTGCATGAGTCAGCATTTCCAAAGGCCAGCCATGTCTGACTGCTTTTTGAGTAGGTAGCGTTTCTCTGCAGGGACTGAGAAAGGCTTGTCTTTGAATAAAATAAAAGGTCAAGCAGCCTGCACTATTTTGACCAAGCACAAAAGAGAAAATTAGCTTCCTTTGTCCAAGGCTGGGCTTTGGTCACAGTATGGCTGCCGCATAGGCCTGAAAGATGGGTGCGTGTGTGTGTGTGTGTGTGTGTGTGTGTGTGTGTGTGTGTATTTGTGTATGGTGTGTGTGTATGGTGTGCGTGTGTGTGTATGTGTGTATGGTGTGTGTGTGTATATATGTGTGCATGGTGTGTGTGTATGTGTGTATGTTGTGTATTTATGTATATTACATAATTTATATGTATGTGCATGCCTGAGTATTTGCATGCAAGTTCCCTCAGGGGCCAGAGAAGCAGCCAGGTCCCCTGGAAATGGATGACAGGCAGCTGCGACCTGCCGTGCAGCTGCTAGGAGTCCAATTCAGCTCTTCTATAGGAGCAACAAGTGCTCTTAACCATTGACAGTCTTCCCAAGGACTGTTCCTACAGCATGATTCCTGCTAAAGGACAGGCTTCTTGTCTTTTCCTTCAAGTTAATACCACATGAAACTCAAGCTCAGGTGATTTCTTACAGTGTTTAGTTAGACGACTCACATGCAATAGCCTGGCATGCTGTGCCTCCAGTACCATGCTATTTCACGCGTGCATACCCAGATGGCTATCTAGTTGACTGTCCCTGAGTATGTGAGAAAGAGCAATAGGTCTCAAAAGGTCTATGTTAGAAGGAAGACATGAAAACAGGGCGTGCACTCTTCCACTGACAGTGAAGCCATGAGACACAGCTTCAAACCCCCCAAAGAACCGCTCTGGCAGCCTCTGTGTTGCAAGGGCTACATTGAAGGGTCATTATGAATGTAGGTACCCATCAGAGGTTCCCTTGGATTGTAAGAAACTTCCCACATACTCCCTGGCTGGAGCCTGAGGCCCAGCTTCAGAATAAACAAACAAACAAACAACAACAAAGTCTAGGCTGCATGTAAATTATAGGCTGCATGCCAGGAAACATGATTCCTTTATTGTTTAGGAAAGGAAACAAAGTTTTTTTGAGGTATTCCCAGAGAAAGCAAACGACTTGTTCATGGAACTCAAACAGAATGGAAACCCAGGAGAAGCTGGGACAGGGGCTATGAGGTCTTGTGGCAGAGAATGCGAAGCCTCAGAGATGAGCCCAGGGTGATGATGTCACAGCCCAGGCTGCCTGGGCAAGGGCAGATGGTGGTGATGGCAGCCAGTGGGGTTGTTAGCTTCTACATCTCACTATGCATCCACCCCGTGGGACTTGCAGTCTCGATGGTCCTGTTTGAACAAAGTTCTTCAGATTTTGAGGTGAAATGTCCCTTACAGGCCTATGTATCAGAACAGTTGCTTTCCTGCCAGTGGCTCCGTTTGTGGAAGTTTTAGGACATTGGAAGATGAGCCCTCACTGGCTGGAGGAAGTAGGTCTCTGTGGGGACAGGAGGGGTTAGGGTCTGACCACTCTTCCTCCTGAGCAATTCGTTCTCTGTGAAACGCCAAGATGTGAAGCAGCTATGTCACCAGCTCTGGCTGGCACAGACTTGAACAGCTATAGTCTCCACACCTTTCCTGCTATGAAACTGAGTCTAAACAATGTTTTTTTCCTGCCATGTGTGCTGTCACAATAGTGAGGCTAGGGAACACAGCCCTTGTGTTGGCCAACAGGATCAGAATGGAATGTTGGTGTGTTCCTTTATGGCTGGATCTCAAGCTGGTGGTGTGTGTTGGTACAGGACTCAGTACAGAGGATCCTTGTATGGATGAACTATAGGGAATGGAAGGGAAGCCATGGTAACAGTTTATGAGGCAGAAGTGTGCTCAGCTTTTCTGTGGTACCACCCCCCGCCACTCTGTAGAGTTTCTCCATTACATGTACATCTTTCTCCCTGTGTGCCTGACTCAGGAAGCACAGCTTTGCTTCTTCTTAATGATCAGTCTCATGGCAGTAGCTTACCTGCCTTCAACTTAGTCTTTTCCTTATATTTTCTCATGGAGATGTTGAGCCCTGGGGGAACTGAACAGTATGTCCTCCCATGCATGCATTGCACCCTCGTTGACCATTTGAATTAATTGTTGTCCATCGTCTCGATCATAACTTCTCGACTCTTACCACAAACTTTACTGCAATCTAAAATAAACTTCTTTGGACTGGCCTAATTTCCATAGAGATGGGTAGACACCCAACAAAGTCACCGTGATGGGCAAGACAGCTTCTTCCAGGGTCTATTTGCATCAATATGGCTGGTGTTTGATGACATTCATGTCTCTGAATACAGCCTCACAGCCTCTCACTCTTTGAGAGCATTCATTCATTCCACTAACCAAGGACTTCATCCTTTTTCTGGATTTATGGTACTAAACTCTGTCTTCAGCCCTCTTTTGATGTCCTTCCTGCCAGCCCCACCTCCCTACACTGTAATGCCTTTGTTGTTACTAAGCAACTCTTCAAGCAGCCCAGGCTGAAAACCTGGCCAGCCATCCTTCAGCTCTACTCAATCTTAAAAAGCGTAGGAAAACAAACCTCACACACGCTATGCAGAAGCTTCTGGTAAACACTGATCTGAGCACTGAGCAAACTGTTGCATGCTTTTATTTGCATTTCTCCTCCTGAGATTAGGAAAATAGCATGCTCTACAGTATTTGTCAGTAGCATGGTTGTTTGCGTGGAGACAGCAAGTTCTCAGCAGCGTGGTGGGCTTTGTGTCAATGGACACCCAAAATGGAGTGTAGAAGCAAGGACTAAGCACATGTCTATTGCAAAACCAAGGCCAGAAACAACACAAAAGCGATGTGTCAAGGAATGTCTTAGTCACTGCTCCCTTGATGCAAAGAGATGCTAAAACCAAGGGAACTCTTACAAAAGAAAACATTTCATGGCGCTTGCTTAGCGTTTCAGAGGTTAGTCCATTGTCCTCTTGGCAGGGAGCATGGCAGCATGGTGACACCCATACTGAAGGAGCACTAAGAGAGCAGGATTGGGCTTCTAAAGCCTGCCCCTAGTGACACACTTCCTCCCACAAGGCCACACCTCCTAGTCCTTGTAATCCTATCAAAAAGTTCCTCTCCCTTGTGACTAAGCATGCAAATATATGTGCCTAGGGAGCTCCTCTTATTCAAACCACCACAAGGAAAAGTGAGCTAGTGGCCTAAGTGTCCTATGGGGACTTGTGAAGGTGCCTGTGGTGCTGATCTTGTGGTATAAGAATCCTGAGCAAAGGGAGAAGCTAGGTGGTTCCCCAGGCATAGTGCAGCATGCCTCTAGGCCTGTGTGTGGGACTGAGACCCAGCAAGGGATGTGAATAGTGAGCATTGAAGAATAAGAGGTCAGAGTGTCTGCCTTAGACCTGGATACAGGTTTGGGGAAGAAGAGAAAGGGTGGGGGAAGAGAAAAGCAACAAGAGATGGTAAGAGGGGATGTGGAAGGAAGAAAAAGAGGAGGGAAAGGGTGTAGAGTGAGAGCAAGAGAGGAGAGAAAGAGGGGCGAGAATAAAACCCAGGTTCCATGACACTTTAGAAGCCATATTGACCCGTGGATGAAACACATTGAAAAGAGGACATTGGGAAACAAGAGCCCATGACTAGTCTCCCACAACGTTGCTTCTTCACACCAGACCCTGCCTCTTAAAGCTTTCCCATGCCTTGCATTTGCCACACGGAGGACTGAGCTCCCAGCACAGGAATCCTTATCCATATCCAACCATAGTGCAGTGCTAGTAAGAAGACACAGAAGGGATTTTCATGGAGCATATGACCCAGAAAGCTCACATCTCACTTTTTACAGCTGAAACAGCGGAGAAAGCACGGCTGTCAGGCTGGACTGGAGGAGCCAGAAGAACTGCCTTCTGAGGGTCTCCTCATCCACAGGATCCACAGGGTTCTTGAGAGTCATGTGAGAATTCGTCAGCCACTTGACTGCCGGGTGCATCTCAGCAGGCTTTAGAGAATGCAACCATCACAGATGATGCAATATCCACTACACAGGCCATCAGCACCAGTCCCCACAACCAGAACACACAGCGTGGATGTTTAAAATTCCCAGTCCAGACACACAGAAATGTACACTGAAACCCATGGTGACCAAAATGCAACGTGAATAGAAAGTGTACATACAGCATGTGGAATGGAATAGGGATTGACACACTGCTCAGCAGAACTTGTGTCCAGCATAAGATGCTGTAAAGATGGCTTCTAAACAAAACTGAGCAAACAGAAGAAACATGAGACCAGAAGAAGTGAGTTCTTCAAAATACATGCTTTCCAGGATTGAGACAGTTCAGTGGACAAAGTGCTTGCCAGGCAAGCGTGAGTACCTGAGTTCGAGTCTTCAGAAGCAGGCAGGCATGGAGGCCCACCTATGACTCCAGCACTCAGCAGGCAAAGGCAACAGGACAGCTCTATAGCTTCAATAAAAATTCTGCGTCAACCAATAAAGTAACGCACAATCAAAGAATTTACCCCACATCAACTTCGAGTCTCCAAATGCATACATACACACCTATTCACACACATGTGTGTACACACACATATGGACACACATACAGGTATACACATTACAGATCCAAACCAAATAAATGTTTTCATATATATATATATATATACACACACACATACAAAGTAGTTGATTACATATGTATATATGTGTATGTACATATATAATCAACTACTTTGCAAGAATGAGTTTGAGAAAATAAATCATTTAGATAGTATAAATAATAAATGAAAGCTGAATCGGTGTTGTAAATGCTCTCTGCCAAGACCGTCTTGACTGAGACAACTCTATAGGTCAGTTTTATCAACTCTGTAAGTCAGTCTTATCAGTCTTATCACTGATTACAAGCTTACAGCCTTTCTGGGAGCGGAAAATGTGGGGTCACTCTAAATACATATTTATGAGCTAAATTAGCAGTGAAATAAAAATCAATAGGGATAGTACAGAGCACACCTACCAGGTAGGTAACACACTGAGAAGACTAGAAAACCGTCACCTCCCAGGAAGACAAGATTTATAACGAGTACGATGGGTAGTTAGCAAGAAGAAATAGCAAAAATCAAAAGATATACTTATTTCATAAATTAGAAATAAAGTAATCTCACTCATTAAATACCTAGGAATTTCAGTAAAAAATCCTAAGGTAATTCCAAAATAGCAATTTCAAAAGTAAAAAAAAAAAATCTGTGATAATCATATTCTGTCTTTAAATATTACTGATCTAGAAATATTTTAAAAATTCCATGAACTGATAAACTTTTAAAATTATTAATCAATGAAAAACTCAAAGATAACAAAGTAATGTCTATCACTCAGACTTTATCTAGAGTTTTTAGATTTTTTTCTAATGCAATCAGATAAAATAAATAAATTATAAGTACTGATAAAAATAGAAATAAACTAGTGGTTACTTAACCTAATAAAGCCAAAAAAGTACTCCAGAATCACTTAAAATGCTATCTTAGAGATGGCAGAAGAATAACACTAACACGCAATTGTCAAATATATTCCTATATCATACAAGTGAACAGAAATAAAATACTATTCAAAATGATGAAAATGCTAAGGTACCTCAAGACGTGGTAAACAATAGACAATGGCCACATACAGCACACCACCATTTGCAAAGGAAAAGTTTGGTAAAGCATAAACAAATGAAGGGTTGGCTGTAGGGAAACGCACCGCCATAAAGAACTGCGTGTTCTCGTGCTTATTTATATAATTAATGCAATTTGAATCAAAATCCAAAATTTTGGGCGTTGAAACTGAGCAAGTTTATTTTTAAGTCATGCTTTCACTGAGCTGGCAAGATTGCTCAGTGGGCAAAGGTGCTTCCAGCACAAGCACTGTGACCTGAGTTTGATTCCTAGAATCCAATAAAGATGGAAGAAGAGAAAAACTCCATTAAGTTGTCCTTTGGCCTCCACACAAATGCCATGGTATTCATGCACCTGCCCCATACATCACAGACACAGATACACACACTATTAATAATAATGTTTGAATATATTTTATTTAATTTTAGACAATTTTCTACATGTATACCTCATGTCTTCATCTTACCCCCACCCCCACCAACTCCCCAGGGCATCTCTTAGCAATCCTTTCCCCTCCTTTTATCACCACCACCACCACCACCACCATCACCACCACCACCACCATCACCACCATTACTTCAACTACCACCACCACCACCATCACCACCACCACCACCACCACCACCATTACCTCAACCACCACCACTATCACCATCAACACCACCACCACCACCATTACCTCAACCACCACCACCATCACCACCACCACCACCATCACCACCACCACCACCACCACCACCATTACTTCAACTACCACCACCACACCATCAACATCACCACCATCATCACCGTTACCTCAACCACCACCACTATCACCATCAACACCACCACCATCAACAACACCACCTCCACCACCATTACCTCTACCACCACCATCACCACCACCATCATTATCACCATCACTGTCACTATCACCATCACTATCACTGTCACTGTCACCATCACTGTCACTGTCACCATCACTATCACCGTCACCACACCATCATTGCTGTTGTTGTCACTTGTTACTGTTCTTATTTCATTGACTCCAGTGGGTCCTGCCTACTGGAATGCTGAGTGACCTTACTGTCTTGATCTTGTGCAGATAACCATAGCTACCGTGAGTTCAACAGATATGGAATGTCAAGAAAATTCATTTCCAATCCGTGGGACATGACCCCCTGGAGGTTGTTGAATGACCCTTTCACAGGGGTCACCTAAGACCATCGGAAAACACAGGTATTTATGTTATGATTCATAAGAGTAGCAAAATTGCAGTTATAAAGTAGCAAAAAAAAGTTTCATTGTTGGAGGTCACTGCAACGTGTACTAAAAGGTCAGAGCATTAGGAAGGTTGAGAACCACTGGTCTAGAACACAGCACTTCACGGCTCTCTTCTCCATCTTCCAGCTCTTACACTGAACCCACCTCCTCTAACACAGCATAGCCCTGAGCCTTAGAGAGCCCTGGTACAGACGTCTCAGTTGGGACGAAGCACTCAATAGTCACACATTGTCCACATTTAGGCCAGTTGTGAGTTGCTGCTTTAACAGTTACCAACTGCAGAACAAAGCTTCCCTGGCCACATTTGATGGGGGCAGCACTGGTCTGTGGGTAAAAAACATGGATGTTTAGAAGACAGATTAACAGCTTGTCCATTTAGCAAACCAACTGGAGGCAGGCAGTTCTATGCTAGACCTTATGATTTCACAAACCTTTGGCTTTTGTTCAGGTCTGCAGAACCAACCATGGACTTCGCCCTGTAGATCAGCATCAAATCCTATCAGAAACTGATTGGTTAACCCCCAACTTCCATGCCACTATTGCATATGCTATTACTTGCCTATAAGGGTGAGGGCATGGTAGCATCCAGAAATCACTGGTATGTAATATGACTGATAGCTTTTCTCCTCCAGCAGGCTACGTAACACCTTCTGGCAGTGTGAAAGCTGGCCAATAGGAAGAAAGTGTTCAGGTCAGTTCCAGGTTATTTTCTCTGTCCTGCAAGCAAAATATGTTTTATCCTTCAACTTTCTGACATAACTGGCTGAGTATGGAAATCCAGAATGAGTATTAGAGGAAGTTGGTTATAAATACTAGTTGGTATATATTCATGTGGCCAGTTGGAGAGTGAGGATTGTAATGTGTTTCTGTCTTATTTTGATAAAAATGTTTTTGTCCATATTATCTTATATTAATCAGATACTTGTAGTTTCTTTCCTCTATCATGTAATGTAATATCAATTGAGATAATATCAGTGGTAGCATGTTATAAATTTATATTATTATATTAACTTAGTAGACACTGAAAGACTAAAGCATTCTTCAAGGGTCATTGATTCCAATTCTAAAATATATAATACATTTGTGGCTTACATGCAATAGTTATATCACTAGCTGGAGTGATGACCTGCTTATTGTTTGTGTTTGGAATTTAAGTGTGCTCTTAGAAGGAATCATTATGTGTCAAACTGACAAGGAGAGACTTCTGATAACTAATCTTAGTTATCAACTTGACTGTGTATATAATCAATTAAAGCTCAAGTTGCTGGGCACTCACGTGAGAGATTTTTTTAATCCGATTATTTTAAGCTAGAAGGCGCTTTCTAAATATAAACACCTTCTGATGACATCCCACATAAAAGGACAACAGAAGAAGAAAACTTTGAGCTTTTCGTTTTGTTTTGGTTTTTGCCTCGCTCTTACTGGCAAGTTCTTTTATCCTGTTTTTTGAGATATTCTTTTACTGGCATTAGAACCAACTTCTTCAAGATTTCAAAACAGATTTAAGATCAGCAACTCTCCAGGTATTTTCTGGAAATCCAGTGCCAAATTGGGACTGATAAGACTTCTAGCCCTGAAGATTGAACAACTACTGGAT
This sequence comes from Acomys minous, assembly GCF_964271855.1. Taxonomy (NCBI): domain Eukaryota; kingdom Metazoa; phylum Chordata; class Mammalia; order Rodentia; family Muridae; genus Acomys; species Acomys minous. The sequence continues at coordinate 7,117,329 of NC_140486.1, read as the reverse complement.
TTTGGGCTATTCACCAAGAGGTAGCCCTTAGTAAACGACCCAAACCACAGCCTATAAACTAGTCTACTAAATATCTTTTATAGAGATTTATTATTTATATCAATTCTGTTCCTTTAGAGAATCCTGAATAATGCAAGCACTAGTTATGGTGGACAACAAAGGGCATTTGGGGGCTTTCCACACCAGTAACTCATAAGGAACTATCCTGCCCTGGGAGGAAGTTTTCATTCAATCACCCAAACCTTCTGAAGGAGAAGTTGTCTATTCATGGAGAGTACATGTAGTCAATTAAGTCTTATTAGTCACAGCGTGGCATACCATAGGGAAGGCTAGTCATTAAACCTAGAGAAGACTTCCCACCCGGAGCAGACACCAACTCAAGTAGGACAGGAGATCAGTCACGAAGGACACACCTCCCAGCCTTCCAAATGAACACATTGCCAATAAACAGAAAGGGAAGATCTATCAATCAAGATAATTCAAATGCAAATTAACAGTGAAAAGAATGATAAATTCACTCACATAAGTGGAAGGATGTCTGACAAACAGAAGACACCATTAAGAGAATGAGCAAAGGAAAGCAGACGACGATGGGAGGATGTTATTTATTATGCATGGGAGAGATGAATGCTCAGATTCTGGAATTTATACAAAATTCCTATAGATCAAATGTAAGTTTTACAAACTGCCTTGACAAATAGGCAAAAACTCAAACAAGCAATTTGTGAAGAATAAACTTGTGGCCATTAAGCTTATGAAAGTTCTTCAATCTTCTTTGTAACCAATAAAAGAGAAAATTTGAAGCTATCTTTCATATCCCCCAAATTAATGCACCTAAAAGCAAGGGCCATGCATTAAAGACAAGATCATAAATTGCAAGTAGACACTTTCCCAGATATGAACCCTACTTTCCCATCATGCTTGAGTTAGACTGTCCCTGAAAGCCAAAGGAGCTATAGGCAAGGTCTACCATGACTCCTCATCGGAGGGACTTTGGGTTTTTAAAAAAATTATTGTTATTATGTTTGTCTTGAGGCAGTCTCTCACTGTGCAGCTCAGGCTGACGTAAAATTTGAGATCCTCCTGCCTCATATGCCCAAATGCTGGAATCACAGGTGTATGCCACCAAGCAAGTCTAGTCCTCTCTTCATGATTACGAACATCTGCAGTCACATCCTTCAACAGTGTGGGGGATAGCTAACGTGTAAGGTCCCACAATGCAGGGCTAGGTGCATCACTCAAGGATGTCTGGATATCCATACACCAACCTGAGTCAAAATGAACAGAACATTAAACAGAAAGAGGAAATGAGGAGAAAATTCGGCCTATCTCTAAAGAGGCTAATAGAACAATGCAATAATTTATAGTATTGAGTATTTTGCATTTTTATGGTAAATCTCCCCAAAATAAATGTTCCAGCAAGAAATTACATACAACCCTTAGAGGTCAGGAGAAAGAGGAGCAGAAAGGAAGGACACAGGGATTTCCAAGACACTAGCAGCCATGCTCTGCTTCTCAACATGGTCCTGAGTATGCATCCTCACAAGGTTGATGTGTTATCTCTAAAAGCTAAGGATTCTGTTAACTCTTGCTTACTGTCTCTTATCTTAGGCTCTCTTTTCTAAGAAATTGTACAATTAGATAGAAAACTGCAAGTGAATCTTTCTATTTTCTTCTTTTCCTGTGTGTGTGTGCATGTGTGTGTATGTGTGTTTGTATGTACTGTCTACCTGTGTGTCTTCCTGTTTGCATGTGCAGGGGTTTGTGTATATGTGTGTACATACATATAAAAGGCTGAGGTTGATATTGGAAATCTCCCTTTGTCCATCTTCCAGCTGATTCTTTTGAGGCAAGGTCTCTCAGTCAAACTCAAAGCTCACTAATGTGACTCTCTCACTAGCCATCTTTCTCCAGGAATCCTATCTCCATATTGGCATGGACTCTGGGGACACGAATTCTGCTCCCCTTGATTGCTTTAACCATATGTCTTCTCCTCAACTCCTGGAGTTGGTTTTTAAAACCTTCTCTTCCTTTTCACTCATCAACTCATGTCCATACTGCTCCTGAATATCTGAACGCTGACCTCCAACCCCTATCACAGACTTGGCATCATGTGCCACACTCCCATGAGCTGCGGCTGAACCACCCCCAGCTTGGTGGCTTTCCATCTCTACCGGCTTCTCTACTCTTGGTCCCACACACAGGAGTGGCTCTCATCAGCTGCATAAACCATTTCCACTGCCCCACACTGATACCCAGCTGCCGTCATGTGTCAAAAGGCCTCTGCACACGGCAGTCTCTGAGCTCTGCAGTCAGGCAGCCTGCCTTCCCCTTTCTTTTAAACACTTTGCACACCGGCCTTTTGTTCACTTCTTAAAAGCCCCACTCGCTGCTCCAGTCTGTTCCATGGTCGTTTCTCCCTTTGCCTAGCTAATTTTGACTCATTATTCAGGTCTCAGATTAAACATCACTTCTGCAGGAGAGCCTTTTCTTAATCTCCAATGTAATTTAGATCAGCCTGATATAAGGTCTTATAGCATCCGACACTTGTTCCTAGGAACCCTCTTGACAATTGTAATTACCCATTAGATTGTTTTCCCATTAGATTGCCATGCCATATCTCACCTGGACCCGTCCAATAACCTCCCACATGTGGTCCCTCCTCTTTGACTGCCTCCCTGCCACCCATTTAGCACAGCAGCCTGGTCAGCCTGACAGGCCATCAGGTAGAATTCATCTTACGTAGATGGTTCACTTATGCACGGAGGACAGAATCCCAAGGTCCTCGGTGCCGCCACCTGCCCACTGTAACCACCATGCTCTCAGTAACCTGGTCCCTTTGATGCTCTCTAGTCACAGACTTTGCACACTTCATAAGAGGCTTGCCTACTTCTCTTCAGTTGCTGTGTTTCTGTGCTTGCTAAGGAAGCCTCCCTGCCCATTCCAGTGGCTCAGCATGACTTACTTGAATGGTGGCTTTTCTTCCTCTGTTTGGTTCTACTGACCTCGGTACTCAACAGTGCAGTGCTCTGATGTACATTGTGTGCACAGTCTCCAACAATTGCCTGTGGCAGGACAATCGGCAGTGCTTTTATGAAAGGTTGGGAGATGTAGGACGGAGGGGACACACACAGGAATGTCAGGAAGCATACCTAGCTCAACTGAAGCTTTCAGGTAGGGAAGGAGCTAAGAAAATATCCGAGCCCAATGACTGTGCAAAAAACCCTTTGTGTGTGTGTGTGTGTGTGTGTGTGTGTGTGTGTGTGTGTGTGACATAGAATGAGAATTTCTCTTTGGGGGATGAATATATATGGGACCAGATTTAATCCTATTATTTTTAAAACCAAATTAATGGATAAAAAATATATGTGCAGGCCAGATATGATGATGCATCCCTTTATTCTAGCACTCAGGACACAGAGGTAAGCAGATCCCATATATGAGATTGAACTCTCTCTTCTCTCTCTCTCTCTCTCTCTCTCTCTCTCTCTCTCTCTCTCTCTCTCTCTCTTTCTTTCTCTTCTCTTCTCTCTCTCTCTCTCTCTCTCTCTCTCTCTCTCTCTCTCTCTCTCTCTCTCTCTCTCTCTCTCTCACACACACACACACACACCTCTCCTCTTGGTGGCAAGGCTTAGTGGCACTCAAAGAATAAGCAGGCTACCCAGATGAGACTCGATAGCCTATGACCATACAGTGGGAGAAGAGGTCCCCCTCAGTCATAGACATAGGGGAGAGGAATAGGGTGAAAGCCGGAGGGAGGGAGGGATGGGAGGATACAACTGATGGGATAACAATTGAGTTGTAATCTGAATAAATTAATAAAATAAAAAATAAAAGGATTATAGAATTTTAGCCGAATGCATTAGGTCTCTGTAAGCACACTAACGAGTGGTGAATGGAGAGGTGCGGAACCGCTGGGAGGCTCTGGCGAGCACTACACTGCGGATGGGCAGGAGCCTATGTTAATCCCACTAAACTGCAAACACCAGAATTCATGATTCAAAAGACAGTGGGAGAAGGGCTGAGCACACGCGGGGACTGGTGGGGTGGGAGGAGAGAATGAAGGGAAAGCCAGCACGTGCTCCCAGAGGGAGCTGTGTCCTCCTGAGGCCACAGAGGCTCTGCAGATGTGGCGTCAAACCCACTGGCTTCAGGCTTTAGGTGCATCGCATCTGGTGGGCTCTATCAACCAGCTGTGATGGCTTTGGAGGACGTGGCCCACAAGACCATCAGACACCATGGACGTGCAGAGATGGTCTGGTGGTCAAAAAGGAAAATGTGAAGATAATTAATTCCACAGTCATCAGGACATATGGGGTCCAAAGTTTAAATAGGAAAGTCCAGTGACACGCGGGCTGCAATTACATCTGCTGGGTAACCTGTGTGGGCGTGAGCAAGCACCCCTGTCCTTAGTCTGTGATTGCAAATACGCACAATTCTCCAACAGTGAAGGACCAATGAGGACAGGGTAAGGCTCTGCTCAATGAGGGTTATTTTCTGCTGCATTAGTGCTAGTGTATCAACTGGAAAGCCCATCACTTCCTAAGGATGTTGCTCTGTACAAGGCATTAGTATACAGAACATTTTGCTCTACACAAGACAAGTTTCTGTTTCAAGGACACAAATTCACCCAATTGCCCCCAAAGAGAAGTTCTCCTTGATGACTCCTGTATTTCTGTGTATGGTTTTATTGTCACTTTTAAATGTGTATCTTAAACAACAGATTCTTTCAATTTTTTGATTTAATTTATTTTTTATATATATGTGAGTGTTTTGCCTACTTGTATGTATGTATACCATGTGCATGCCTAGTGCCCATGGAAATCAGAAAAGGATATTGAATTCCCTGGAAATTGAGACACAGGTAGCTCTAAACCACCATTTGGAAACAAACTGGGTCCTCTGCAAGGGCAGAGGACTCTTAGCCACTGAGCCATCTCTCCAGCCCCTAAACAATTGATTCCTAATTATGTGGTTGTAATACATCTAAGGATTTGTTTGACAACTGTCTTATCTTTCTCCTTTATGCTTTAGCTCTGCTAGTAAATGGTACACGTGTAAGAGAGAGTGTGCCACGGTGTAAGAGAGAGTGTGCCATGGTGCACAGATAGAGGTCAGACCGTCACCTTCCACCTTGCTTTGAGCAGAATCTCTGTCCTTTGCTGCAGACAGCAGCAGGATTTGCGTCAGGATTTGCAGCAGGAATGCTTTTGTAGAACCTCTTGTCTCTGCCTCCCATTGGGCCATTGGAGCTTTGAGATTAGTGATGAATATACTACCTGGCCTGGCTTTACATGGGCACTGGGGATTTGAACTCAGGTCCTCACACATTTGTGTGGCAAGTGGTTTACCCACTTAGCCATCTCCTGAACTCTTCTCTTTCTTTTAAATTTGCTTTGGCTGCTCTAATTCCCCTGAAAAAAAAATTAAAAAACATTCCTGTCTATATGTACACATTTCCTTCCTGGGATTTTGATAGGAACCACGTTGAATCTGCGTGTGAATGTGGAAGAATCAGTGCAGCGCTGCGTTGAACATTTCAATCCATGCTCACTCTCCTTCTCACAGATGCATTTTTTTTAACCTTCAGCATCCAAGCCAGGCACAGATACTGCCGGAGTGTCAACTGATGTTGCAGAATAATAATACATATACCTTTGGGTCTTCCTCCATGGCTCCTGGAGTAAAGCTTCAAAAACACTTATACACTCCTGTGTGGTGTAAATACTATTTGCATTTATATTTGCTCTTTGCCCTATGTTCTTGCCATACAATGACTATGCCTGTGAAATTTCAGGGTGACAGGACGCTTCACATTGTAATGAGACAATTAGTGGCTGGGCTTTGGCTCTTATGGTAAAACTACTGTCAAGAAAGACTTAATACCATGTTTTCTGGAGTATAAGATATCTTTTTAACCCCCAAGAATCTGTGTCAAAGTTGAGGGTCATCTTATACGCTGGGCACTTACCTGTAGCTTGCTTCTCCCTTGCTTTGTATGTCCAGTGCATATAGTGTGGGTGCCGTGGCCACTCTGTGCGGGGAGCACGAAGCAGGGAGAAGCAAGCTTCATGCATCCTTTGGTACCTTGAGGAGGAGAACATGACTTTGGATTGGCTCTCCACCAGAACCTGCCCATTCGACTAGGAGGGCTGAGCATCTTTGGGTTAAATATGGAGCACTCCTTAAAGGGGTAGTGTAGGCTGGCACTGGCTGTCTGCCGGCATTTAATAAAGCACCTGGCTGTCTGTGCCCTACCTGCGAATAGACACATGCCTGAGTCTGCTGCACAGGGTGTGCATTAGAAGAGGGGTAGTCTAATACTGCAAGTATATTTCAAATTCTGTATTTTAGCTGGAAAAGTTGGGAGTTATCTTATATCCCCAGTCACCTTATATGCCAGAAAAATACAGTAATTCTTAGAAAGATGGAATTATCAGCTACACCTATTGGCCTGGGAGAGAACAGAGGTAAAAGATGAAACAAACCACCAGAAATGATTAATTAATTATGCTTACCCAAGGGGACATCTTTAAACACTTTAAGAATAGAGAAGGCAGAAGATGAAGCTCCAACGTTATAGAGAGTTTTGGATGACTGTTCAGGCAGCAAACTCTCTCTGTCATTTTTTTTTCCACTTTGGAAGTTGCTAATCGGCACTTCCTGTTTACTCAGGTAATTAATTTTATTCTTTCTCAAGTCTCTCATGGTGTTGAAGACTGGATAGTTTAGTTTTACAAGTAAGCTTAGTTGGTTAGGGGTTAAGATATTTTTAGGTGTAGATAGATGTTTTAAGTTGATAAAGATGAGATATGATAGATGCTGTTTTACGTTCAGAATTTTAGACTCACCAAGATAGGAAAGACGTTTTCTTCAAGGTTTCCAGATATAAATAGCCAAAACACTATGAATGTAACATTAATGTAATTCCTAATTGCTTCATGGTTCTTCTTGCTGTTAGTTTATTTTATATGTGTGTAATAATATAAATGTACACGTAAAAATATTAAAACAAAAACTCTTAAGGATAGGTAGGTCTCAGAGGACTTGGGTACGCGCACCGGGATTCTGGCAGGTAGAGTGCCCGAACAGGGCGTGGAAGCACTTTTCCTCTGTGCTCAAACTGACTGTATGTCTCTCCCACCAGTTGCTTCTCAGCTGTGTCTTTTACGATAAACCAGTATTGTGGGTGAAACACTTTTCCAATACCTGTGAACTGTTACAGAAAATCAGGTCATCCAAGCACAGTGTTAACGCGATGTGTGATGTGGGGCTGTTTGGGTAGAAGCAAAGGAGTCCCAAGGCACAAGTGGCGAGACTTTCTGGGCTGAGCTCCTAAACTACAGGATCTGACGCAAACTCAAGGCCAACAAAGTCACAATTTAATTGAATTAAGGGAAATAAGCATTAAGGACTTTATGTTTGCATCCCATAATAAATACACTGAAACTCTAACTGCCAATAGGATGGTACTATGAGATGGAGTCTTCCCGAATTTACTATGTAATGAGGATGAGGCTCTGGGGCCTAACTGGATGCAATGGGTTCACATCTTAGTGGTCAGAGCCAGTAAGGAAGATGGAAGACAAAGAGTGGGGAGAGGTTTAAGCATTATCTAAGGAGGGCACAGGGAGACACTTCAAAAGCATAGCTCTGGAGAACAGCAGAGCTCGAAGGGATTTGTTCAGGTGTCTACACCTGTTCATTCAGCAAGGCGCGATAGGGGTGGGCACACTCTTGAGCCTGCTCAGGTACAGTGCACACCCCTGAGCATGCTTCCCATGAGTCTTAGCACCAAGGCAAGCGTTGGCTCATGGATGCTGTCGTCCAACTCTGTTGGTTTCACTTTTTTGAGATGTTTGTTTTCAATGGATTTGTTCTTTCAGGGGTTCTTCTGTCTTTATATGTTTTTGAGGCTTATGAGTTAAACCTAAATCACACTCCAGACTAGAGTTTTCATAACAAAATCCCTCTAATTAGATATTTAGATGACTCATGGTTTTGTTTAATTCAGTATTTTATTTGCTATTTAAAAAGCTCTAAGTCATATATAGTGTAACTCTAGGTGTGTCAAGTAGTCAGCCAATGCTAAGTAGGATAAGTTAATAGGTGAAACAGATAATATGTTAGTATTTGCATATTAGTGTCCAATATATAACACAAAATAAGTGCTAGGAAACATTGCTTAATGGGGGTATTCCTTCACACTGACATTTGAATAATTATAAAACTAATAAATGCTTATAATTAAAGAAGAAGTGAGTTAAAGACTGGCATTTAAGCTTCTAAAACCAACAGATAAAAATGCCTGACATATTCATTTTCATTGTTTTTGGTGTTTTTCTTATAGAGACAAACAGAGAAAATGAAAAGAAAAGAGACCCAACGTATCTGGAAAGAGTGAAAATGTACCTGTCAAGGAGACTAAGCCCCCACTTACCTGAAGAGTGTGAAGGCATGCTCAGAAGTGTTCTTGGGTAGACCCTGGCCCAGGGGAGTTCTTTCAAAGCCATTATTAGGAACTAACACATCTTATTTCATTGCAGTTAGTATAACTCTGCCATGCTGTTGCAGGCTGTACACACACACTTCAGCCTTGTCCATCAGGGTCTGAACTTTCCAATGAAGTTCTAACCGCCTTTATTGAAACATGGCTCTCACAGACGCTTTCACCTGTGTCTACAGTCCTGCATATGACACAGGTACATTTTTCATTCTACCACATTTGTCTAGAGCCTATTTGAAAGCTTAATAATTTAATGTTACCGGAATTTGGCTTTACACTCTTTACTGCAGTCATTCGAATCCATCAGACATACTGCAGGCGAGTTAAGAGCTGGTCTCATCATGAGAACTGAGAGGGCTGTTGCCTCCTCTCCTCTGTTGCTAGAGTCAGAGATTTTTGTCTTTGCACCTAGAAGCTTGCCTTCTGTAAACCTGTTATCATGGGGCTGAAACATCACCCCCTGAATTGTGTCGATGGCCTTGAAGCAAGAGCAAGAATAAAGGGATTTAAATAGTATTGAAAACTTATACAATGAAATGTAGTAGCTTTGGGTGGTTGTTTGTTCTTCTAAGTAGCACACTACCTAGGAGGACAAGTGTTTTCACAGTTGCCCTAACCCTGCTCACTAAACAGCGCTCTGTATTTAGAGGTAGTGGACTTCCAGTTTCACTAATGAATCGGGAAGCTCTGCAGCTGTCAGAGAGTGTGGAACATGCCAGCTACCGCTTAGTTGTCTAAGGATGGAGACAATCATACTTCATAAATAGCAAAAGGAAAGACAATATAAACTAGATGAATGTAATTTGGGAGGCCATATTTAATTGAACCTGCTATATTTAAGGCATACCAGGTCCTAACGGCATAAATTACAGACTATTATTCACTATAAGTAACCGTAAAGACAAAATCAACAAGTGTGATGCCTCATCTCCCTTGTCAATGTGATTGGAATTAGAATCACCCAGGAGACACAGCTCTGAGCATAAGGGCATTTCCAGAAAGGCTAACTGTAGTGTCTGAAAGGGAAGACCTGCACTCAATGTGAGTGGCACCATTCCACAGGCTGGGCTCAGGCTGGATGAAAAGGTTAAAGGAGATCTCAAACTCAGTTCCCATACTCACCTCTTTCTGCTTGCTGAAGATGGAGACAGTGACCAGCTACCTTCCACCCCTGCTATCACTGCTAGAGCCGAGGTGACCACCACACCTTCCCTGTCATGATGCCCTCAAACCTTGAGTGAGAATCAATCCTTCTTTCCTTAAATTGCTTCTTGTGGGGGCATTCCCCATGCAACAGCAACAGTGAAGTAATTAATACAACCAGGTATGGAAAGGAGATTGTGCAGACGCTGGGCTCCTGCCATGGGAATTCTCAAATGACTTGAGTCTAAGGCCTTCCTGGGCCAACTTGATAAGCCTCATCTTTGGACAGAGACCACCACTCTGTCTCCTGGTCTTTAACTCCAATGGGAATCAGGGTGTCAGGGGTCCCAGGGATGAGCCATTTGTGAGACTGGCAGCCGGTGTTCCACTCAGGACACTTGGACTGTCCATGTTCAAGCAGCCATGTGACCCTCACATTCTTGAGACTGGACAGTCACTCATTCTCACAAAGAATACATCTTTCCCAGTGTAAAAATTCAAACACTTGCACACCCAGAATCCAGGGTGTCAACTCCCTGGATACCTAGTTTGAAACAGAGGATTATTAAAAAAACAAACAACAATAAACTTGTTTGGGTAAGTTTGTCTTTACATGAGTCTTTCGAAGAGCAGATCTAGTCTGTAAGGGTGAAGTCATGGAAAACCATGGAACCCACAAACAATGGTATAAACCAGACAGGAGAAAAAACCTGCCTAGTTTTTGTTCTTACTCTAGCATAGGGAGGACTGGGCATAATGAGGGTTCTGCAAGCTCAGCCCTGTGATGGAACCTAAAGCCTGGCCCTGCTCCTGACCTCTCCTCTTTTGAGGCCCAACTACTCTTGTTCATGACACAGAGCTTCTGCACTGAGTCTATGATCATCGCTGTCTGTCTGTCCTGACTGTTTGCTCTGGCTTCCATAGTCTCCAGGCTAATTCTTGCACACACACACACACTTTCTGACCCTAGAATTGTTTTGCACATGGTAGGTGTTCAGTAATTACTGAATGTATGCAGAAACCTGGATCAGTTACAACACTGCCGTGTTTTCTGTTTCCCCACAACAAACTACTTGTCTCTCCAGAGAAAAGCCATTAGCCCCTATGCATCCCCCAGGGAGACATGTGTAACACTGCATGGAGCTGCAGGTCACACTGAGGGCTGGGTTGGGGGCAGCTCAGCTCATGGCTGGAGTGTCCATTAGCAGCTGGCCAGACTCCAGGAAGAGGGACTCTCACTCAGCTTGGACACAGGAGCACGATCATTCATATGTGTTTGCAGAAGCATCTGGGAAGGGGGCAGAGATCAGCAGGGGCTTGTCATAGGTGGCTAGCACAAGGGCTCAGCCATTCCATGCTTAATATTTGTTTGGGGTGTTTCTCTTCTTTGTGTGTAGGTATCTCTCTCTCTCTCTCTCTCTCTCTCTCTCTCTCTCTCTCTCTCTCTCTCTCTCTCTGTGTGTGTGTGTGTGTGTGTGTGTGTGTGTGTGTACATGCTTGTGGTGGTTCGAATGATCACACCCCCCATAGACTTGTATATTTGAAAACTTTGTTCCCAGTTGGTTGAGCTATTTGGGAAAAATTAGGAGGTATGGTGGTATGGCTCTCTCTCTCTCTCTCTCTCTCTCTCTCTCTCTCTCTCTCTCTCTCTGTGTGTGTGTGTGTGTGTGTGTGTGTGTGTGTGTGTGTGTGTAACAGTGAGCCCAACATTAAGTGCTTCTCTCATTTATCCATGCCTTAGTCATGGTTCTTTGTCTTGGTGATAGAAAAGTGGCTGAGACAGAACTTGGTCCCAGAGAGTGGGCTATTGTTGTGACGAGCCTGACCTTGCTGATATTTAGAGCAACATGGAAGACTATTGGACTTTGGATTATAAGACCTGTGATGTGCTCTAAGTGGGCATTATCAGGCCATCCTAGTAGGAGCTTAGAAGATAACACAACTTCCCAAGGGGAACGGTCTTAGCAACTGGCCTAGCAACCATTCTTGTCCTACTTGGCAAAGACTGGGACTGCTTTTTGTCCTTGTCCTAAGAATCAGCCTCAGATGAAATTGAAAGGTTTTCAAATAATTTCATTGTCAGAAGAGGTTTCAAGACCCTCTAATATTAGCTTTGTCTTAAGAATACCAATAATCACTTTAATGTAGTTCCACAGTAATGAAAGGCAACTGTGCAAAAGGGCAAAACAATTTTTTAAATGTAATTTTAGGGAGAAAAAGAGTACTGGGGTATTACACTGAACCTAAAGGCTTATGCTGAAAGAGATAAGGAGAAGCCTGATGATAAATGAAATAAAGGGAGTGGTGTCGTCAAGAAGAGATCATGCCCAGATAATCCTGAAATGTATGAGACACAGAGACCTAAGGAATTTTCTGTTTCTCAAAAAATGACAGACCACAACTTACGCAAATAGAATTCAAGATGGGAGTCAGGTTCCTTCCCAAGCAGTCAGCCAATGTGACAGCATTGCCATGTAGTTTTGGCTTTACAGTCAGAAAGAGAAAGGGATAAAATGGTTCTGGAATCTCCTCCCACGTGAAAGAAAGCCACTACAGCTAGGCATGTAGGAGGGGAGTCCTCACACAGAGGCCCTGAGAGACATGGCCTGGAGTCCTCTATGATGTTAGAGGTGCAAGAGCTGTGGGGTAGCTGCCAGGGAGAGTTGCACACAGGGAGAGGAGCCAGTCCAAGAGAGGGGGGTGTGCTGCAGTGAGCAGAGCTGGGAGGACAGAGCCCTTTGACATCAGATGCGGAACTACAGGCTTCACTGTTTGGATGCTTTAGTCTTGTGTCAGCCTAGAACCTTCTCACAATGTTTCCACACCTCCCTTTTGGGATGGTGTTGTATATGTCATTGTGTGCTAGAGTTGTGTGGTTTTTGTGTTTTTAAATATCATAAGGGTTACAATTAAGAGATTGCCTTGAGTTCCAGAAGAAACTTTGGACTTTGAAACTGTGTTGGGACTGTGAAAGACCATGGGCACATTTGAAGTTGGAGTAAATGTACTTTGCACCATGGTATAGTCATGGGCCTATGGGGGCCAGGGAGTATGACCTCTATGGGTCATATTTGGAAAGGATTAGGGTGTGTGGCCTTATTAAAGGAAATGTGTTACTAAGAGTTGGTTTCAAGGTTTCAAAAGTCCACATGTATACATATACATTGTAGACCGAGGTAGGGGTACTCAGCTACTGCTGCAGTGTCATGCTTGTCTGCTCCCATGCTCCCCACCCTGATAATCATGGGCTCTAACCTCTGTAACCAGGAGCCTCAAATTAAATGTTTTCTTTTATAAGTTGCCTTAGTCATGGTATTTTGTTATAGTAATAAAAAAGTAACCAAGACGATGCCCATGCACAAACATGTACATGTATGATTCACAGATGTGTGTGGATCCATTGCACTCATCCTCACATGAGCAGAATAACGGATTGCCTGGGATGAAGTACAAATATTTTAAAAATCAAAACCCCTTTTCTCTATGATTTTGGTTAAATAGATAGATAGGAATTTTGGGGATTTTAGCTAAACCACCAAGAAGTAGGTGGAAACAATAAGCATACTTTTGGATGACATGAAAGCTTCCAATGCTACCTTGGTGACTCTTACACCAGTGTGACATGTACTCTTGGCCACTCTGGACTGCAGCCTGTGTACTGAGTCTGAGAAAACACTCCCAGAATATTTTCCCTTAGTGATGCTGGTCTCTTTTTAACCCCATCTTATTTTCTATCCCCAGATAGCCAGTATCAACTGCCTCATTGAAAGAGAGGTGAAACTTCAGTGGCACTGGCCTGTCACTCGTCACAGCTAATTTCTCTGCTCCAGCTAACCAGAACCACTGATTCTTAATTCAAATGATCCTCTGGATGGCCCTGAAAGCCATACCTCCACTGTCTACCCTGCTCTCAGCATTACTATTTTCTAAGATCCCACAACAGCCCATTAAGCTCTGAGCACTCAAGACCTTTCCAGACCAAAGTTCCAAAGTCTTTCAACAATGCTCCCCAAAACAACATGTCACAGCAATGCTCCACAAACCTGGAGCTACAGTGTTTGAGAAGCAGTCCATAAAATCGACACACTGCTATGTGGAAAAGAGAAGAACATCATCATAACAACCACTGAGGCAGACACTGATAATCCACTTGCAAGACCCTCAGAAGGAAATCAACACAGGCAAGGACTGTGTGAATTTGAAAAATACCTTCACAAATCTATGACTAAAGTTGAAATTTATTGCTTATTTGCTAAAGCTGCGAACAAGGCGCTAGAAGCCTAGGAAGTCTACCCAGGTTTGCAAGCCAGAAATAAAGTAAACAGAACCCTATTCTAATGTGCAGAGCTCATGTATGTCTATGCAGAAATGTTCAGAAGGCCACACAGGCATCTTTAGGATGAGTCCTAGGATACTAAGTAAACACAGATAGTAAATTTCATTTCTACTGAGTATAATGTAAATAACTATCATTAAACCTGGCATCTAGAATAAAGAAAGTCCTCTCAAAACTCAACAGCAGAAGAAAAGATCCAAACCAGAATGTGGACAAACATCTTGAAGAGATGTTTCACCACCGACACAACAGTAAGTGCATGGAAAGTTTCCTATCAGGCATTGCTAGGTTTTAGGGAACTGGAAATGAAGACTACAAAATAACTACCACACACTTATCAGAGAGCCTCAAATAAATAGGGAAAATACAGGTGACAATATAGAGATGCTGGATTGGTCAAACTCGACTTCTAAGTGTAGCCTGAAAAAATTGAAATAAAAACAAAACTCAAACACATAACTACAGTAGAATATAACTCCTGGACAATGGAGCTCCTGGACACTTACCACAGAAAAATAAAAATATAAGTTCACATAAAATCTTTCACACAAATGATTAGTGTCGCTTTGCAAATAAGACATGGAATTTACAACTGACTGTGGTGCATGGTGTATCCACACTATGAAATATTATTCAGCAATAGTAAGAGTAAATTATTATTATTATTTCAAAAACTGTAGGGAATCCCAAGAGCATTTTTTTAGCAAAGGGATGTCTTTGAAAGGTTATATACTGTATGATTTCATTTATGTCCATTCTTAAATCCATCCAAGCAGAGAGTTATAGGTCCATGGCTATCAAGGTAGAAATAGCAGAGGTAGAAGTGGGTAATTTAGGCTATATAAAGGTAGGGAAAAGGAATCTTTGCATGGTAAAGACATTTCTATATTATTCTGTCCACAAATCTACACATACCGAATGGTAAACCACTCTGCAGGTCTTGTATCAGTGTGGATTCCTGGCTACAATAATAGACTCTAGAATAGAAATTTTATAGTAGATATCCAAGGTGTAACCAAAGAGGAGGAGCAGAGTAAAGACTCTGTGGGACCTGCTGGAACTATCCTTACATCTTGTGGTGAGCCTATAATTGTTTAACAACTTAAAATCTAAAGAAACCAGTGCAAGTAGGTAAATGACTATTCCCAGGAGAAAGAGGTGGCCACAGGCTGAGGGCCCTCCAACACCACAGAAATGAAGACAGAATTTTCTATTCTGTTTTCTGCCATGAGGTTGGGAACCTTTCATGTGCACCACGTTTTATGTGTCTGACAACCACAAGAACTCGGTGCCTGTCTGTCAAAGACAGATTGGAGATGGGGTCATCAGCTTGGTTCTCGTTATAACTCCTTCTGGGTTGTTTACTTCTTAAGTCGATGCAAACGCATTCTCTTTATGAAAAAAGAAAACAGAAAAGCTCTGACGTGACGTGTGCTTGTCCATCGAGTAACGTGTTCCTATTTCTTTTCTCTTCATCCCGTAAATATCCCATGCAGAGGTTTTGAGCCAGCTTGTAGGCAGAAGCTGAACATTTGTCAATGTCTATTTCAGAGTCCAGTTTTAATATGTGAGCACCTACAACTATTTGATTTATGATCATTTCTGTTGCTTCCATATATTCTGGTCTCTCTTTTTAAATATACAAATCTATATTTGGGGTATCTCATATCTACTTCAGCTTTCCTACCCATACAGGAAGGGATTGAGAATTTACAATTTACAATAGACTAAACTGCTCAGAACCGTGTGTTCCTTTCAGCTTTCTCCGGGCCTAGGAGTCGTTAGCTGGCCTAATCTTACAGCTGGCAACACTTTAACGTGTCTAGTTTCACCCAAATTAATTTATAGACAGGGGAAATACACGGAGTCCCAATTAGACTGGGGCTCCTGAGCAATTCCACAACAGACACCTATTCAATTACCCAAGGTCGGGATGAGACCTGACTCACCAAGTGCAATGAAAATGTGGAGATTGCTTTCCAGTCTCAGTCACTCTGGTCCTGCAATTTCAGAGCAGGAACAGTGTGCATTGTGAGCTTCAGATTTTCAAATACCTGCACCTCCTAGAAGGCAGTGCTTTGAGAAGAGACGCATGCAGTTAGGGGTGCTGGTGTACCCTCAGATGGAAGAGGCAGTCTTTGTTCACAGAACTCAAAGCCTGCTTCAATTGAGAATAAAAGCATTTGCAAATTTTGGGATAAAGCATAAATATTGGTTTTCTGCATTTTAGAATATAAAAAGTTTT
>NC_140486.1:6976099-7098599 GCF_964271855.1 Acomys minous | reverse complement strand
TTAAGGGACTGGCTACAAGATGTCTAAAAATTTCTGACCCCAGCATGCACACATATTTCCATGACCAAGAGAGTAGTTCACATCCACATGGAAGAAAACAAAAGATTTTGAGACTGGCTAATACAGACTTACTCCCCTACTAGCCTCTCTAAATTCAACCCGAGACCCAAGGAGCAATTATGTAAAGAGTCACAGAAATGGAGAGACACCAGGTGTTTGAGTAGGCATGATCTAGGCATGATGCTGATGCCATCGGCATCACAGTCAACAAATCCATGATCACCTAAAGCAGAAAAATCCTCTATTCTAGGCCTAGGATACACCCTTCCTGGCCTGCAATGGTCCTGGTCTTCCACAGTCTAGCATGAATAAGGCCTCCCAGGGTGCAAAGGTAGGAACAGTGGTAACAGATCAAGTCACAAACTAGTAGATCTATAAAGACCCATTCTACCCAGAGAAGGTGTCTCTGCCCACAGATACTGGTCCTTGCAGTAGTGACAGGCCCAGGACCTCACAGCCAGTGAAAGAAAGTGACCAGGGTTAATGTGGCCTCAGCCAACATACAAAAGCCCAGCAGTGCAGGTAGATTTCAGAAGAACCAGAGTGAGTATGAGCCAGAGGCTCTCCCCCAAAGAGCTCTGAGACAAGACTGAACAGGACTGGGATTCATGTCTCACAACAAGCTGAGATCTACACTTAGTCCAAAATATAGTACATCATGCAAGATGAGAGATTTAAATCAAAGAAGAGGATCCTACTACAACACATAAAGTATTCAAGGCATCTATCAGACTCATGAGTGCTAATAGTAAACAGTCCACAGAAAAAATACGCAGACATTGAACTGACTTTCCAAACGTAGATACAGGTCAAATGTTTGAGTCAACGCTAAAATAGTTATAATGGGACTGTTAGGAAACTAATAGACAATTTTACATTCTCTTGAAATAGAAACTTCAATCTAATAATTGCACTCTGCAAATTGGCTCATGGGGAAATTAACTATACAACTGAAATATGTAGGAGTCAGATTTAAAATCTCAATGAAGAGTCTTTTGGTTGTGCCCAGTTTTATGACACTGTAGCACAATGTTGTCATCCACAAATTTCATACACTCAATTTACAAAATCAAAATGCAAAATGGGGTCTGAAGAGATGGCGCAGTGGTTGAAACCACCGGTTGCTCTCCTAGAGGATCCTGGTTCAGTCCCCACCCACATGACAATTAACAACTGTCTGTAACTCCAGTTCCTTAGAATCTGTCACTTTCTTTTGGCCTCTGCAGGCACCACGCACATCAAGACATCCATGTAGGCAAAACATGCACACAGATAAAATGAAAACATTAAAGAATCTCATAATGTTTCACACGTGTTGATGGTTTGTATTGGGCACATGTGGCCCAGGGTCAAAGGTCTGATATGTCTAGAAGGACATGGGAAGGCAAAGTACAGGACACTCAGCACGAGGACAGACCAACAGCATTTACATGCAACAATGACAGAAGAAGAGGATTGCAAAGGCTCATGGGACAGAACCAGAAATCCCAGCACCTACAATGTTAGAATTCAGAAAAAAAGGAAGTATGAAGGCACGAACACATCTGAAAACATAACTTTGTACTGTGGTAACATTTTTACAATGATATATTATAGCTGAAAATTTCCCAAATGTGGTGAAAGATACTATTCCAAATAGCAAATCCAAGGAAATCCCAAGCAAAATATTTAAAAAGTAAAATTTTGACATCTAAAGACAAAAATAGACAATGATAAAACATCAGGAGGGAGCTCATCACCAAAGGAGATGAATTCAGATAAGGAAAATGTCTCATTAAAATGAAGGAGGCCAGGGTGTTAACCACAGGTCACTTAAAAGAGAGTTCAAAGATAGAACTCTGTATTCAGCAAGAGAACCTTCTGGAAGGACGGGAACATCTCCATTTCCCTTGTGTCCCTCTTCATGAAGAAACACGAAGAGATTGTATCACCAGCAGAGGGGTCTTTGGAGGATGCAGAAGAAGTTTGATTGTAAAAGTTGTGAAGCTAAGGCTCTGAATAGGAAGAGCGGTGTCAATAGTTCAGCTGACGTGATGAACACTTGAGCCCAGTATGTTAGGACAAGGTGGGTGCATATACAGCAATGCTCAGGAAAGCAACGTATACAAAAGTCTGTGAAATAATACTCTTACACATACAAATGACTCAAATTCAAAGTCCAAAATGAAACGTTAAAATATCCACCAGAAATGAAAAAAAGAAGAGGCAGGGGAATAAACATTTCAAGCTACATGCATAAAAATAAGTAAGGTTTTACAAACATCAAATGAACCACATCAGAGCAGGAAAATTACTAGGGATAAATAGGGCATTGTGTGATACCAACAGGATCAACCCTGAGGTGGATGCAGTGAAAAACAAGTCTCTAAAGTGTATGAAAGAAAGTTGATTAAGACGGAGACACACACACACACACACACACACACACACACACACACATACACACACACACCCTCAGAAGTCATCTTCACCAACACACAGAACTTGTAAATGAAACGTTAGAACTGTTTTCCACCAGGACTGTGGGGGTTAATCCTGACTGTCAACTTGATGACTGGAAGCTCCTAGGAAACTAGTAAGGCATGCATTGGGTGAGTCCACAGGAACATTCTAGGTGGGATTGAAAAAGAGGGTACGCCCTGCCTGAGTGTGTGTGTTGATTCCATCCCATAGAGAGAACACAGGAAACATGTGTGATCTTGCTCTTGGCTTTGTGACCACCATTATTTGAGCATCTCTATTCCTCCCCAACGTCCTCACCATGCTGGACAGAAGTTCTGAAACTGTGAACCCAAATAAATCAACCCCCTGCCTCATGCTCTTCATGTCAAGGATTTTGTCACCATTAAGAAAAATTGAAGTTATATGAGGACCTCTCTAACACTTATAGAAGGGTCAGTCAACACTCGTCCCAAGCAGCCAGGAAACATCGCTAAGGCGCTGAGTGCATACCTGTAACAAAGGAAACCTGAACAAATGTACAGAAGCTGGATAACACGGTGTGTGTGTAAAACAACCTTGGGATCAAGCCAGTAATGAATGACAGGCAGTGAGTGGAAACATCTTCAAACATACAGAAAGGAAATAATAACTGCCAAATGATCCATATACTCAAGAGGACATCTCCTGGGTGTTCAAAATGTCAAATATGCAATTTAAGGAAAATAAAATCTCAACTTGTCAAATTTATGGAAGCTGGGAGTATGAAGAGGGAAGCTCACAGTTGACATCAGCAAAGAAGAGCGATTTCACAGAGTCCCAGTTACCCCTCAGAAAATGGGGAAAGGAAACAAGTGAGATAGACCAAGGGGAAGGCAGAGGTATTGATTAAAAGAAAAAAAACTACGTGCAAAACCAAATAAAATTGAAAGCAGAACTACCAGAGAAAAATCACTGAAACAAACAAATAAACAAACAAACAAACAGGGTACTCTTTAGGGTAATCATCAATGGAATCATGTACACTTCAGCTGTAAACTGACAAAGGTAGCAAGAGAAAATGTACCAATTACAAATATCAGTCAACGAGCAAACAGATTCTGTAGTCATTAAAACAACAAACTGACACGTAGATGTCCCTGTTTTCAATAACTTTGAAGAAGACCCCCAAGCCCTGACAAGCCACAAAAGTGCCAAAACTTACTCTAAGAGAATTAGAAAACTGACTTGTAACTAATTAAAGACTCTGGAAAGGAAATCTCCAGCCAGAGGGTTTTGCTGGGGTTTTCACCAAACATTTAAAGTTTGATTAATGCTGAGTGTAGGAAGAAGAGACGCAGGCCAGAGTGGGTAAGACACTCCAGGAGCTTAGGCACAAGCATGTAAAGTCTGAGAGAAAAAAGGCCCCACAGGTTCGTGTTTTGTTGCTTGCTAACCAGGTAGGGGTGCTACATTTTTAGGGAACTTGTGGAAGTTTTGGAAGACGGAACCTCACTAGAGACAGTAGGCTGCCGAGGCATGTCTTAGAGGTTATAGGCAAGCCTTGCTCCTGGGGGACGCCCCTCTCTGCCTCATATCTTCCTATATCTCTTAACCAGTCATCCGCATCCCCCACTACCTTCCCTATAGGTGTGAGCTGTTCCAACCTCTGTCCCTTCTTTGCTGTAATGATAAACCAAAGTAAATCCTTCCTTTCTTGAGTTGCTTCTTTCTTTTATCATACCATGGTGAGGGGAAAAGTAACTAAAAGGAATCCCAAGAAAATTATCGGGTTGAATATAGTGATGCGCACACAATGTCTAACACATGATGGGGAAGATATCACTGTTCATGGGTATACAAGACTGGTTCAAGACTCAAAACGTCAGTCAATGTAATCCATCACAAAGCCTGAGAGGGAATATAATATCATCGGCTCAAGTCAACCACCACAGTACTTAACAAAAACATAAGGCTTGTTCAAGAAGAAAAAGAAGTCAGCATCTTAGATATAGATTTAAACTACTTTAGCATTAAAAAAAAAGCCTACAGCAAATAACACACTTAGCAGTAAGAAACTGGATACCCACGCTCACCATTGTTACTTGTCAGAACTGGATCTTGAACGCTTTGGCCAGAATAAAGACAAAGAAAACAAGTGGTGGCCTATGGACGTGAAAGACATAAAACACCATTTACGTGAGATTTAATGTCTGTGTGAAAACTACAGAGAGCTTTAAAACAGACTTCATAGAACTAATGACTAGCTAAGCATGACTGACTGGAAGATAGAAATTCAACACAAAAGTATCCACTGTATTTTAATATTATGTTAATATCCACTGTATATTAATAAAGGACATGTAGAAACAAAGCTTAGAGCATGATTTTATTGAAAAGCTCTCCAGATCCACATGAGTACTTAGATATGAATCCACCGATGCCTAAGCAGCTATCCACATCCAACAGATCACAAAATACTGATTAAAGAAAAACAAAACTAAATAAGCAGACAGACAGACTGTGTCCATAGATTGTGGCAGTCTACAAAGTAGAAGTGCCAATTCTTCCCAAATTGATCTAGGAAGTAAATGTACTTGCTTTCAAAATTCAAGCAATACAATTTGTACATAGCCACAGGTTTATCCAAACACTTACAGGAAAGAAAAAGCTCCCAAGACAATCAAAATAAATTTTCCAAGGAATTATACCCCTGATGTTCAGCTTCTCACATGGCCACATTCATCAAGACAGGGAGCCCAGCACGGACGCGCGGATCAATGGGACAGAATAGAGAGCCCGGAAACAGAGCCACATGAACGTGCCCAGCTGATTTTTGACAAAGATAAAAAAGCAATTGAAAGGAGGAAGGCCAGCTTTTAAATAAATGATGTTGTAGCGATTGGACTTCCCTAGCAAAACTGTGAACTTTGACCTAAGCCTCATCTTTAATACAAAAGTCCTTTAGCACAGAGCATGGATTGAGGAAATATATTTATTATTCATTTTGACTGATTCACTGGCTGACCTAAAAGGCATAGAATGATGATGTCCATCCTTGCAAGTACTTGGGTTTCCTTTGTAGTCAAAGGATTGCATTTCCAGAATATCCCATCCATCTCCTTCAAAGATGATTATCTTTTGGACTGTTCCATGCCATGCTGGCCCCACTACACACAGGAGGAAAACATCCAGTAGTCCATATGCCATCCTTTCTCCTTGGACCTATGTGTGACAGTCTGTCCCAGCTGAGCCACCCTCCAGTTGGTTCCCGCATCCACTCCTCCAGTGCCTGTCAGCAGGCCCAGCACCACATAGGTGTGTAATTGCTGGGGCTGTAACGATCCTCGCCACCACTTTACATGGAGGTTAAATGCTCTCTGTGTCATTTGCTTTGAACCTTTATGCTCTCGGGTGATCAAGAGAAATAGATTAAAAACTGAGACCCCCAAATAAAACAGCTGAGCTGAGGAGTGGAAGAAGGTAACCAGCAAACATGAGCTCTGACTCTTCCTGCTACAGTCAGTATTGTGCAAGCTCCATCTGAGTACCAATGTTCTTCTTACATCCATCTGAGTACCAATGTTCTCCTTACATCCATCTGAGTACCAGTGTGTGTTCTCCTTACATCCATCTGAGTACCAATGTTCTCCTTACATCCATCTGAGTACCAGTGTGTGTTCTCCTTACATCCATCTGAGTACCAATGTCCTCCTTACATCCATCTGAGTACCAGTGTTCTCTTTACATCCATCTGAGTACTAATGTCCTCCTTACATCCATCTGAGTACTAATGTCCTCCTTACATCCATCTGAGTACCAGTGTTCTCCTTACATCCATCTGAGTACTAATGTCCTCCTTACATCCATCTGAGTACCAGTGTTCTCCTTACATCCATCTGAGTACCAGTGTCCTCCTTACGTCCATCTGAGTGCCAGTGTTCTCTTTACATCCATCTGAGCGCCAGTGTTCTCTTTACATCCATCTGAGTACTAATGTTCTCCTTACATCTATCTGAGTACTAATGTCCTCCTTAATCCATCTGAGTACTAATGTTCTCCTTACATCCATCTGAGTACTAATGTTCTCCTTACATCCATCTGAGTACTAATGTTCTCCTTACATCCATCTGAGTACTAATGTTCTCCTTACATCCATCTGAGCACCAGTGTTCTCTTTACATCCATCTGAGTACTAATGTTCTCCTTACATCCATCTGAGTACTAATGTCCTCCTTACATCCATCTGAGTACTAAAGTTCTCCTTACATCCATCTGAGTACTAGTGTTCTCCTTACATCCATCTGAGTACTAATGTTCTCCTTACATCCATCTGAGTACTAATGTCCTCCTTACATCCATCTGAGTACTAGTGTTCTCCTTACATCCATCTGAGTACTAATGTTCTCCTTACATTCATCTGAGCACCAATATTCTTCTTCCACTCACAGCTTCTATCTTTAAAGTGGGGAGAATGTGACCCCTCATCCTGGGATAACATCAAATATATTCAGTTATCCATATTTGATTTTTGTTGTATTTATTATTAGACATTTGAATAACCAATTTTCTCAAATGCTGTGTTTCACTAGTGATAATTTGTAACTCAGAGTTTATGTCAGTCTAAACACTCTCAGATATACTGCAAAAATTGGCATGTCACATGAAGGATTTTATATGGCTTAAAAAGAAGTGCACATCCATCCACTTGTTAGGTTGGCTGTTTGTTTTCATAGACATATCTGTAAAGGATTCTCACAATGGGAGAAAAGGCCCTTGGATTGGCTAGTTTTCACTGCTGAGTACAGGGTTGGTAAGTAAGGTAGTCTATTTTTTATAGAATCATGAAATTCTGTGGGCTTTGGGTCTGAGATTTCATTGCAGACTAAGTATCTTTCCTGCTTTCATGGGACAAGCTACTCTCTCCTCATTCACTGGAGAACTCTGCCTCTCACACAGATATTGAAGGAAGCCAAAGAGAAAGGTTCATTACAACTTCTCCTACTAATATATATATGTATATATATAAATTCAATACTTGGTGAATTATTGATATGTGGTCCATTCATACAGACTGTCCATGAAAGCTGCTCCATCTCCCCTCATACACAGCAGCCAACTTCATATTACAGAAGAGGAAGCTAATGTCTAGATGGGTCTAAAGTTCCATATGCAGGCCTAAGACTGTTCTGTAACTTTAACTTAATTTAATTCCACAAAGAGAAGAAATCTCTTATATCACAAAGCGACAGTGCAATCATATAGTTTCCCACCCTATTTACAGTCACCAATCGCAATTACTACATCTGATTGTGTAAAATGATAATCATCTCATTTTTCACTGACACGTATATTTTTTTTCCTAAAAGTAAAATCATTGTTGCTGTATGTCTAGGTGTGTGTGTGAGAGAGAGGGGGGTGGAGGGAAAAACATGGGGTTTTTTTGTTTTTGTTTTTTTTCTCCAGTTTCACTTAGAGGTGGCATCACTTTTCCTTTCCAACTGCATTGTGGTACCAGTGGGAAGAGAGGTGTTGGTGACCTGGAAATAGGTACAGCACAGAAACAGGGGATGTGATAGCAGCTCTCAGGTACAGGCTTCTTCCTTCTGAGTTTCTTCAAGGAGAAGATACCAAAGTATGCCAAAATTTACCTGCCTCTGCTGAATTCTACCACAGGATTCCTGGCGACTATCCTGAACTTTGGACCAAGTCACTGGGCATAGAATTCAATTAGAGAATGTAATGGGGCCTAGGCCACTCACATTGTAAGGGGCAGTCTTCTATATACCAAGACTTTGCTAAATGTCTGTCACTTTAAAAAATATCTTTACAGCAACAGCTAAACTAATGTTTAAACAAAAGTTAAGTGTCATGACTTAAGGGACACATACAGTTAAAACTCACGCTGCCTGAAGATTCTGTACCATACATGTGTTTGTCTCTGAGCTTATCTGAGTAATCCATAAGGTTAGCTTAGATTCACAGAGTGAAAATAAAACCTGACTTTTTCATTAAAGAAAGTACGGATCTTATTGCAGAAGGCGTAAAGGGGACGGAATTTCCCAGCTGGGGCTGCTTCTGCGCTCTTTATTGTGTGCCTCAGCTCACCACTGCATGCCTTCAGTAGGCCAGCTGCTGTCCAGCATGGGGACAGTGCTTCTGGTATTGTGTGAGCTTGGAGAGGACTTTCCTGCCATAGGTCAGAAAGTCATGACCAATGGTAGCACATATTGGTCAGCTGTATGACACACCTGAGAGATAAGCACTGGACACCAGCCCTTTTATAATTCAAAGGCTACAGAGAAACCTTGGAGTTTACCCATCGCCCCTGCATTTGGCCTACCACCCCCCAACCTATCCCGCTTTTCTTTAAGTACACAAACAGAAAAGTTGAAATCAATTAGTGATTGTCAGTGGTGTTGCCCATGCAGAAACAGCTATCCTGTGTCCCCACGCCTGCCTCTGTTCAGCCATTATCTATCCTCCACCATGGCAGCTAAGTTTATGGGGCATCGTAGGTGTCCAATCCCCCTGAAGTCTGATTCTAGCAGTCACTCATATTTGGGTGTCAGTTCGCCAAGCCCAGGTCAAAGGCTTCCTGACAACTGGCTGCTGCCCTGTGTCGATTGCAGGATGCCAAACTAGAGGACAGGAAAGAAGACGCCAATGGCACGCCTCAGGGTGCCCCTGTTCTAGTGGGTGCTACGTGAGGGTCTTGTTGAAGTGTGTCCTAGCATGTCCTAGGAAAGTAGCCATCCCCTTCCTGGGGAGAGAAGCATGTGTGTCACAGATAGCTGCAATGCGTGTCTCATCCCTGTGTCATGTGATTCCCAGAGCAGGAAGCAAGGGACCTAGGCTGCTGTCTACCTTCCGGGAAGCACACAGGAGCCAATGTTTGACACTCTGGGATGTCCACGGAAGGTGAGTGCAGGGGCCCATGGTGTCCCTTAGAAGCATCAGAGTTGTCTTCCGGTTGGTGTGGCTTCCTTGAAGTAGCAGCTGCTGGGCTTGGCCCCTTCTCATCACTAAATGATAGACTGAGTCATGGTAACAAAATAGATTTCTGGATCTTCGAAGATCACCCACTGCTCTGTTATTCTTGTTACTGAGGACTACTGTGTGGGGCCCAGGAGGTCAGAGGGCTGCCGGGAATACGAGGAGTACTTACAGGGCTGGGTGCTGGCGGACCTCTCCCTGCCCACTCACTCCTCAGCTGGCGAGCATGGGTGCCGCGTGTTTGTTCAGCACACGGAGAAAGGCCACCCTTTGTCTCGCAGTGGCCGCTAACACAATTTGCCGGGCCAAAGGATAGGCCCCAAGATCCAATTCTCAGCGGACCACAGGACCGAGATGAGGACCTAGAGGACCTGATAATCTCGTTCCGATCGATCAGTTTCCTAGGCAGTATCCTTTGCTTGAGACTTTTCAGATAAGTAAAGGAAATTAGGTTGGAAGCAAAATGCTTCTTTCTCAAACGTGACTCACACGTGGCCCACTCAGCCCGGGGGTGCAGCTGCCTGGCCTCTCCTGGGGTTCTCTGGGCCCGCAGAGGGGGCAGTTACTGTACTCCAAGCAAAGCCCTGTGCGCCGTGGCTCAGTGAATAAAACTCGGCAGTTTCCCCCATTGACTGCCTGAAATAAAATAATCTATGATGCATGAACAAGTCTAAATGAAATAATAATATCCTTAGCAGTGAAAAACGGATTGGTAATACAGTAATTGAGCAGATTTATTGCCGTCTCCTTGAGCTAGCCTGCTGAAACAGCCGGCTATTTTATTTAATCTCATATCAGAGGAATTACTGGCTGGTAATCCATTGTTAAACATCATTTAGAATGATGGATGAAAATGTCAGCTTTTCCAACATAATCAATTCATATCTCATTAGCACATATTATTTATAGTTCTCATAATGGGACCTGCAGGGGTCTCCAGGGGGAGATGGAGACCTCAGCTGTTGTCGAAATCAGATGAGATATACTGTAGCTTATGAGTTAATAACTGCATATAAAAAATACTTCTCCATGCTATTGATTGTTCTCACCATTTTACGAATGAATGGCGCGGCTGGGCCGCCCCGCGTGCTGTGCACTGCTGCGTCTGGCAGCGTTCTCTTAGATTCATAATTTAGCACTAAATATTTTTTTAAGAAAATAATAATTGGGATCGTATTTGAGAAGAACTTTCTCACACTGGGAGAGTGAGTCCTTGAATGCCAAGTACCCAGAAGTGGGGGGTACCGCTCGGCAGCTGACCAGTTAAGGACCGGTCGCTCCCTGCCTGCCGCCTATGAAGATAAATGGGGGCATTTCTTCGGCTTCAGCCCAGTTGCTTTTTAAGGCTATCGTGTGCTGCCTCAGACCAGTGGAAAGTAAACCTTGATTCATGGTCCTCACACTGCCGATGGCCCATCAGTAATCACGGTTACAGTGTCAACCGCTGTCTCAATTAAACTGCATTTGAGAATCATTTTATGCTCCAGCTCATAAACATCAATAAAGGAAAATGAGTTATAAATGACTGTCGGGAGTACAAAGGACCAGCTCATATTTCAGATGAAAATGAAGACGGAATGTAGCTTTTATTTGCCTGCGGAATTTCCATTAACTGCATCACTGACAGGAGAGGCTGGATCAATAGCCAGCCGGCCACAGAAAACCGTTTCTGGCTGTTCAGCAGCCGGTGCAAAAGGAAAGCCGTCATATTGTGATCTTTATCAGATAATCTTCATTACGGCCGCCTCGTGATCTATGTACACGCGGCAGCTCGGGGCACTTCTAATTCCTGGCCCTATTTGTGGTTGGCGCGGAGAGCCCTGTCACAAATTATTTGTTTACAGCGATGAAAAATCTTCCCTGATCACTCTCCTTATTCTTTTCATAGGTAATCTATATCTAGAACTTTCTCCCAAGACCACTTTATCCACTCAGGGTTTTTAGAAAAGTATTATATCAAATCGTACCTTCCTACCTTGCTAAGAGAAGACGGGTCTGCCTACAGCCATTCATAAGCTTCCTCTCCAAGTTCTGGGGGAAATTTGGTTTTCTTTATGAGTTGCTCATCTCCCTTTAATTGAACAGAAAGTGCTGCTGGCCATGAGGCATAGAAATGGATGATGCTTCGTGGACATGCAGATGCTACAGAACGTGTTTATCCTACAGTTTATGTCTGAGTGAAAAGAATGGGGGGAGGGAGATGGCGTTCTTCTAAGTGAGGCACAAAGTGGACCATCTGAGAAGCTCTCACATAAATGCCACACTAAGGATGGAGAGCTGTGCAGATTCCAGAACCTGCTCTCTGACAGGGCCCATGGAGATGCATCAGCAGTTAAAGTGCTTGCTGTGAGGAGTGAGGGCCTGAGGTCAGGACCCCAGACCCAACAAAAGTACTAAAGACATAGAGAAAGGAGAGGGGAGATGGCTTAGCCAAGAAAGTACTGACCTCAGAAGCACAAGCATGCTTAATCCTGAGAAAGTGTGTGTGTACGCCCATGTGTGTGTGTGTTCACGCACGTGCACGCGCACACACAGAGAGACACGAAAGCACACAGTTTTAGAAGTGTACACTTGTAACTCCAGTGCTGGAGAGGTGTCAAAGGACAGCTAGACTAGTCTGCTTGGTAAACTTTAGGCCAATTATTTTGTCTCAAAAATAAAGTGGCAAGCTCCTGAGAAATGGCCCCTAAGATTGCTGTCTGGCCTCCATAGGTTTACACAATGTGTGCATACACTAATGCGCATAAATAAACATGCACACACACACACACACACACACATGAACACACACATACACATGAATACACATACATGAACACATATACTTCCCCAAAATTCTGAAGGGTATATTATCTTAAAATGTAATTAGCACAGGAGCTAGCAAGTTGTATATCTCCAGGCTATTTGCCTGGGAAGACCCCCCCCCCAACTTCCCACTTTGGGCAATACTATGTTCTCTTTGCACTCATTAGTCCTGGCTCCCAGCCATCTTTATTTCTCAGCAAGTGGTAGGTAGCGTGAGTTGTGCATGCTATGGGCTATAAATTATCAGGTTGTGGTACCTGATAATGGGATCACCTGCTCTGCATTTTCAGGAGTATTACTTGATGTTTAATGTAGGTTGTGTAACACAGGAAGGGCCCTGGTGGCCTTTCTTCTGATTTTTCTTTCAAGAATAGTGGCCACTGAGGAAAGTGACGGGGGTTGCTGCTCCTTGTGACAGAACTGTCTGCCTTCACTGTCAGTTACCTGAAGCTGGAGCTCGGAGGGAACAGGAAATCCCACGGAGGCAGGTTCTTGCTGTCGACTGCACACACACACACACACACACACACACACACACACACACACACACACGCATGCCTCTATCACACACATCAGAGAATAGACTCAGATATGACCTTAGACTATTAGAGGGCTTATGTCTCCCATCAGTCCTTTTATAAAAGAGACTCCTCACTCATTTGAACATTCAACAAATAGAACTCTTGATTGTCCAAAGAAACTGATGAAACCAAAAACTAGAAGACCTTAGACTCTTCTGTGCATGGCTGGTGGGGATGTAAAATGGGACAGCTGCTTTGAGAAATAGCTTGGTATTTCTCAAAATGTTGAAGATATGACCCTCTCAGAAATTCTACTTCCTGGTATGTACCCAAAAGTAGGAGGAACATGTGCCCATGCAAAAGAATATACAGGAAAAAGTTCTGGCAAGAGGATCTACAATAGTCTAGATAGGCAAACAGATACTCAGCCACTGGCAGGTGGATAAACACCGATTATGGAATACTATACATCAGTGAAAAGGATCAGAGAAGCTACTGATGCTCCCAAGTGTGTAATCCTGGAAGATGCGCTAAGGGAAGCCAGTCTCCAAGTCTCTGATTGTGGGACACCATTTACATGAAATGCCCAGAACAGGCAAACCATTGTGACAGAATGGTGACTAGCAGCTTCTAGGACCACAGTGAAGAGGGTGTGCTTCTTGATGGGCTCACAGAGACTGGACTAACACCCAAAGAGCATGCACATCCTGGACCTAGACCCCCTATACACATGTAACAGATGTGCAGCCTGGTCAACATGTGAGTCCCCTAACAATGGGAGTAGGGGATGCGTCTGACTCTGTTTCCTGCCTCTGGATCCCTTTCCCCTAGCTGGGCTGCCTTTTCAGGCCTCAATGGGAGAAGATGCACTTAGTCCCTGCTGTGACTTCAGATGCCTGGGTGGGTTGGTACCCCTGTGGGCTTCCTCTTCTCTGAGAAGAAGGAGAGAGGGAAATGGAGGAGGGAGCATGAGTGTAGGACCAGGAGAAGAAGAGGGAGGGAGATGGGATCAGGATATAAAGTGATTAAATAAAGAAAGAAAGGAACCAAAAAAAAAATATTAAAAAAAATAGACTTGGTGTGGGTTCACTGAAGAATGCTGAGCATGTTCTGGAGTCAATGGTTCTGATGCAAATCAGAGCAGTTGTGAGTGCCCTAAGCTTTTGCACATGCACTAAAAGCCATGTGATAATGCACGATAAATGGGCAAGCAGTATGGCACGTGCACTAGATCCAGAAAGACTGTAAGTCAAAGCAGCCAAGGATAGAGTGACACTTTCATGACACATTAAGTAGAATGTCACGTGTAAATATCACACAGGGCAAGTAGAGGGGCTTCTTAGCGACTTTCCTGTCAGAGCACAAATATTACAGGAACATTCCATAATTCACCCAATCTCAGGTTTCCCAGATAAATAGTCAGCTGGCACATCCGTTAGCCACCAGGTTGTATCTACTGGGCTCCCACTGAGCACTGCAAACCCAGGCAGGGAAGCAGTGATAGTGCGTAATGCTGACCGATTGTGATTGATGTCTATAGTTGACATAGAATGAAAAAGAGCCTACCCAGCCTTCCGGCCCTTTATATTATGGGTAGCAACGCAGCATCCTGGAAAACCAAAAATCATCATTTTCCCAGGGAAAGCAGGGCCTGTACTTGTCGCAAGGAAGAAAACAGAAGCTCGGTCTGCACAGCAAGAGGGGACGAGTCCTAGAGCCCACATTAGATGACGAAAGTATTAACACTGCTGTTTGCACCGAGTTGCATTAACTCCCACTTGCATTAGCTCAGGAAATGCACACCTAGTGGGCATCTGCTCTGCGTAGAGCCCAGTGTCCAAACAATGATGAGGCTGAGAGAAGTCCGTTACCACTGGGAGAAAAGCCATGTGGTTCAGTGAGCCCTCGCAGCTGGGAGGCTGAATTCTGGACCTAGGATCCTCCGCACCTCATGTTGTCTGTGCCACTGGGATTTGGTTTCTGGACTTCGCCAAGCACTAATTCTCTCATTATTTATCAAGTGGAGCTAATGTTATCTATCTTGCTTATCCCAGCAGAATCAGTCTCGTGGCCAAATGAGATAATGTATGAGGGTTCATTTTATTAGAAGGGGAAAATATGCAGGTGGAGGCATTTTCTTCGGATTCTGGTGGTAAATGACTCTCAGGAAGGTGATAAGAGACGGGCTCTACAACCTGAGCGGTGGCTGGGTTACTGCTGAAGAGGAACAGGACAAGCGCACTGTTTTGGGAGGGGAAAGTAAAACTTGGAAAGGAACAAATCAGATGCTGCCTCTCAGTGCCATATCACAGTGAGTGAGCACTGAGGCCTCAGCTATGGCCGTGCGAGCCTCCTCCCCTGGAGTCCCACCCAAGGGATGACGTTAGGGGTGGGCATCATGGGTGCTTCCGTATTTTGTTTTCGTAAAAAGCGAGTTCTGGAAAGTAAGTGCAAACAATGAAATGCAATTCAGACATCAGCACTCGTGTGTCTCCCAGTTCCCCAAAAGGGAAACTGACTGGCCGCCTCCACTTTAAAACATCTCCCACCACAGTGGGCCCTTTACGGAGGCTGAGAAGGTAACGGCATAGGAATGGCTCAGTGGCCCACAGCTGTGCACTGGAGGCTAAGATGGGTATGGGTGACAACCTGTGCCTCAGCCAGGTTAAGACCATATAGTGAAGATAGAAATATGTCACAAAAGCCCATGAAAAATGACTTCATGAAGGCTTACTTTATGAATAAGACGTATGTCTCAGATTGGCTGAAAAGACAGGCTTGCACATGCACAAACTACATGTAATAAAACTTAAATACCTCCGTAACCTTCTAGAACATACCTTCAGCTTCACCCCTAGCAGGCCCCCAGTTTCCCAAAATGCCCTCTCTGTCTACTCCCTTGGCACTGTGAACCGCAGAGCTATTATCCTGATCACAGATAGTAAAGCCTTCAGCCCTCTTGGACACAGAGAAACTCCACCAGAAAACCCATGTAACAGCTACTGATTTACACAAAAGAAGCTGCAGCCCCCTCGCATTGCTGCCCTATGCCACAGCATACCGCACGTGTATCCACTCAAGACATTGCTGGCATGTCACCTTGCAGACCCACATGGCAAGAGTGCGTGTGCCGGCTGGATTCCTCATTTGGTGTCTCAGAGGGCCTGCGGCAAGTGTCTATCAGCCTACAGGCAAATGTTGAGGCCAGCAGGGTCCACTTCAGACTTCCTTCATATTGTTTTGAGAATTTTCTTTCATAGGCTTGTGCTTGGCTTGGTTTGCCTGAAGTTTCCAAAACCTGAGTTCTTCAGTTTACTTACATTTTCTGCATCTTTAAGCTGTGTCAAAGCACCTCCTGTTTCAAAGCTGACGTTTCCTTCCAAGGCATCTCTCTGGCTGCCGTTCCTGTTTTCACTTTTGAGGGCAGGTATGATAATTTTGTTCCCAAGCAGGTAACCCAAGATAACTTCTTGCCATCTTAAAGTCAACTGCATCCCTTTTTTGCCCTGAAGGGCAGCATATTTGAATGCATGGTTTTTATTGCTGGGGTGATGGGCGTGGCACTTCTCTTCTATGGTTGTACTCCCACAGCGATGGGTCACCCACCCCACGGGCATGTCTGCCTGGTACTCGTGACCCCACCCTCAGCAGCCAACCCTCAGGTGCAATCACCTGCCCTTCCTCAGTGTATGTGTTCTCTCAGTATTACTCCAAATTCCCAAGACTCCACCACAGGCCTTGTGCAACTTTTGAAAGGTAGCTGGGCATGGCGGCGCATGGAAGGTAATTTGCCCTTCATTTAACAAAAACAAGGTGTGTTTGTTATTTTTCTCATTTCTATTGACTTAATAGAAGCGACTTAAGGAGGATGAATTCACTCAGGGTCAGGGCATCGTGGAGTGAGGCGCATGCAGTGATGGTGAGACTGCATAGTGGCTAGAGTGTATTGGCTCAAGGCCAGGAGAGTTTATAGGATGGCTTGCTCGTGTCTCAGAGAACACTGAGGCTGGAGGCCAAACCTGGCTGTAACCCTCACATCAGGCATCCAGCCACACTTTATATCCTCAATGTACCACCACCTCCCCCAAACAACTGGGGACCAAGTATACAATGCACTGACCTGTGGGGACAGTTTACATTCAAGTCCTAACTGAAGGGAGTATTGTCAGCCATTCACCCCCTACTCACTGGCAAGTCACCCGCAGACAGGTACGGCGCCCCTCCAATCCAGGGGAAGTCACTCAGGAATGTGCCTCCGCCTAAATCCTTACTGCAGTTCGCCCTAGTGCAGGTCCTTCACTCATAAGGGCTTTCCCGGACTTTAAGCACTGCGCTTCTGGCCTCTGCTCTAGTCCCTTGCAGCCTGGCAAAACTGGTTGTGACTGCCTGGGGTTGACGGTCTAGACCAGTGCTGACCAAAATCAAAAGGCAAGCCATCAAAATCCCACTCCCAAAAGAAGCTTGAAATCTTAGCCAAATTGTCACTCTAGGCTGACCCTGAAACACAGGAAACAGCAAGGCTGTATATTTGTCTGAATGTGTAAAATGTATCTTGTCTCAGCCTTGTCTCTACTATTAAAACTACAGTGTATATATCTAATTGCTGTATTATTTAATGATTAATTATGCTATATAGCTATAACGTATCTACATGTTCCTTTAAATCTGAATGATGGCTCAAGTATTCATATTTAATTTTAAAACGCTAAAATATTAGAAAACACCAAGCTCTCGAGGGAAAATAAAAATGGTTCAAAGAAATTAACAAAGGCACCAACAAACAGATCTGCAAGTGGAAAGAAATGTTGACAAAGGGGGAAACGGGCTTAGCTGGCTTTTGGTCCCACACTGACACCAGGATTATCCTCTCCTATTCATACAGAGCTCCCGAGGTCTCTGCCACAATGAATAACCCAGAATGCAGGTCCTCATGTTGCTGTCTCCTTGTTGTACTCACATGCAGGCAAACACTGAGAAGAGCACCCGTTTAAAAAGAGCCACTGATGATGCACAGGAACTGGGGTGCATGGTGCGCCTATCGTGACTGTGAAGTGACCCACAGGTGCCAGAGCCTTCACAGAGCTGCAGACCCTGGAAGATGAGCAAGTGCACAACTGCAAGGAAGTGGGAGGGGTTCTGCTTCTCCATTTCAAAAGAGAACAGCCAGTAATATGTTCACTGCCTGAGAAACACCCAGGTTCCTCACTCTTACCGTCTGATCCTGAGGCGATTTCCAGCAGTGAACACCCAAATGGTCGCTGTGGGCCCGTGTTCTCCACTGTTGGCACAGAGCATCAGCCACAGAGCACAGGCAGGCAGAGCGAGCCTCAAGCATTCAATGAAGCCTAAAGGACCTGTGTTTAAAAAGCAAAAATTTTTTAAGAAGGAGAGGAAAGGAGAAAAAGAAAGAAAAGCAACCACAAATGACACTTGCCCAAATAATTTACTAATTCTAACATGAAAGAACAGGCTCTAAGTTAGACATAGTTGTGGGTCAGGAAGCTCAAATTCCAACACTTGAGTGACAGAGGCAGGGAAATCGGGAGTTGACAATCATCCGGGTCTCATAGCAAGTGTGAAGCCAATCTGGACCACATGAGATTTTGTTGTCTCCACACCCCCTCCCAAAAAATGAAAAACATTAACAACAAATAATGGACTTAACAGAAACTGGCAGTGGGGTGGCCAGAGCCAGGGAGAAGGACAAGGAAGACGAGGCCGACTCATCAGAGTCATGTGCTTCTAAAATTGGGATCGTCCCAGGCATGTTGGTGCTGTCTGCTCCACTGCAGTGGCTTCTTCCGTGGTTCTGGGGGGGGGGGGGGATTGACCTTTCCACTGCCATAACCAGCAAGATTCTTCCCTCATCAAACATATCAAAGACACCACCCCTGACTTCACACAAATCATAAAAGCATTCGTGAGAGTGCTCTCTGCACCGAGGGTCTGCACATATGTGTAAATCATGGCGCAATTTTGAAGCTCAAATTGGTACTTGCTCAGCCCTGTTCTTTGAATGGACGGTCACAAAATTAAAAAGCCGGGTCCTCCCAGTGCAAACATACAAAGTTCAATGTTCCTGGGTTCAAATCCATATGGAGAAGTAACACGATGGGGTTGGCATTTCCTTTCAAGGAGGATTATTTCCACAGTAGAGCCCTTTGGAGTGTGCAATGAATTGAGGGGAGAGGTGGAGCGCCACAGGTAGTGCCTAGTAGGGCTGAAGCCAAGTCATCACACCATTTCAGTGGATTTTGCAGGAGAGGGCTGATGAGAGCACCTTTACAGCAAAGAAGGGCCATGGCACCCTGTGATCTGCCAACAGAAAGGCAACGGCCAGATGAAGCCGGTTTATGCAGTGAAAAGTTGCCTTAACTGACGAAGTGGGAATAGTTGGTGCTTGTCTGCCTGTCCCTCTGCCTACTAACTGGACATGTCTCCAGGGTTCTGTAAGCCTCCATCCTTTACACCCACCAAGAATACTACCCATAGCTCAAAGGCAGTGATCCAAGGTGCTAAGGAAGGACTGACCCATGAAGGCCTTTCCAGTAGGTGTGCTTACAGTATAGAAATGCAACAGGAAAATCCAAATGAATTGAGTCACCAAGACTGGAAGGTCAAAACAAAGCAAGACAAAAAGTGCCAGACAACTCCAGCTGTGTCTTCTTCCAGGTCCTCTAGCATAGCAGCCTCAAGCCCTTTGTATCACCCTGGTATAAAGTACTACGAGTGTGGCAGTCTCAGTGGCTGTATCTTGCTGGGCTTGGGGGTGTGGCCCACAGGGATCATCTGCCACCTTTCCTAATATCATCTTGTCACATGCTCCTTACCCTCAAGGCACCCTGCTTCCAAGATAGAGGAAAAAGTTGTTTATAATATAAAATAATAATGAAGAAGAAGAAGAAGAAGGAGGAGGAGGAGGAGGAGGAGGAGGAGGAGGACAAGAAGAAGAAGAAGAAGAAGAAGAAGAAGAAGAAGAAGAAGAAGAAGAAGAAGAAGAAGAAGAAGAAGAAGAAGTAGAAGAAGTAGAAGAAGAAGAAGTAGAAGAAGAAGAAGAAGAAGAAGAAGAAGAAGAAGAAGAAGAAGAAGAAGAAGAAGAAGAAGAAGAAGAAGAAGAAGAAGAAGAAGAAGAAGAAGACACACTTTGATGAACACTATGGACTTGGTATTTAAATTCTGGCCATAGCAAGCTCTGAAGATAAGACGGGTGTGCAGGCACCTGCTCAGAGCAGAGCATCCTTGAAAGCCACACTGCTCTTCCTGCAAGCCTGCATGGAAGCAGGCAGCGACTGGTGAGAAAACTTCATCACAAACCAACCTTGTGACAACCTAAAAACCTTTCTACAGTCATTCTGAATAGTACATTTCTAAAAGGTCGGGCACACTGTTAATTAACTCACTGTGTGCAGGGCTGGGGTTTCTAGGTGGGGCCTTGCACGTCTGTGCTGATGCTTCAGAACTGAGTGGGATCTTCTGCTCTCAAACACTACAATTTTTACAGTAGAAGACACAGGTGTTCACTTTAATTTCCAATCATCTATTGCTAAATCCTGGTTCCTGGGCTCCTTCGTGTTCTCCAGTGGACACAAATTTACCTTGTAGGCATCGGTGCCTCCACACTGGTTATGACAGGGGACTGGTTCTTGGCTTGAGCGTCCTCATCCAGGTGGAGATGCAACTCCCTCCCTCACCCCGTTCTCTAACCTCAGGGGAGGCGGATGCACAACAGAGAGCTGCTATGGGAGCCCAGTTCAATCAAGGCTCGAGGTATTGACAGGTGCCTTCAGCAAAGCTCAAATTTTCCAATCATTGGCTCGATAGCTGCTCTCAGAACCTGATGCGTAGCTGAAACATCCAGGGTCCGTGTGGTGTGAGGCCTGCATTGCACTGGAAAACACTGAGCCACTCAGGGTCCCCACATGGAGACCGGGCGGGATTGAGAACATGAGGGTTAATGGTTCAGACACACGCGTGTTCCCATATCCCTGTATCTCTTGGGATGACAGACAGGCTCTGACCCACAACAGGTGCCAAGACACCCTTCCTGAAAAAAAAAAAACAGCCTGGTTGGTACCCCGAAGAGCCACATTGGTTCTGTAAATGCATACCTCAAATTGCTTATGAGCAGTGGGACGTATAGTAATGGAACCCAGTAGCACCTCAGCTCTCAGGACTGAGGCAGGAGGGTTTGGGGTTAGTGAGAGAGGGCCTACATCAATAAATAAACTGCAGGTGTGTAAAAAGGGTGGTGGGAGAAAACACAGTGGACCGAGAAAACTGTTGATTTTGAGCTAGGGACAGCCTTCTGGATATCACTTCCCCAGATTCCGAGCGTGCTCTCTGAGCGCACGCACACACATCGAGACAAAAAGCTGGAGGCACTGGGTGTCCTTGCCCATCATAAAACGCGTGTGACACCCCGTCAATATCTAATTGCATTAGTTATTCTGCCTGGGTTCCAGGGAAGCTGATGGAGAGGACCCTCTGTATTGATCAACCCTCTGAAATCCCACATCCATTGTTTACCGAGCTGGTCAATTATCATTGAATTTTTCATTTTGAGTTGAAATGGAAAATTAACAAAAATCAAGAAAATTTAAAACCTATTACTAATGAATTAAAGAGAACTGGAGCTTTTACATCACAAACTTAGTTCACATTATTTGCTGATTTTCTACCTAGAATCTTTCCAGAAATGAATCACAGTAATATTGTCTCAGTTGGTCTGAATCATGTCTCTTTTCCTATTGAAAAAAAAAAACAGAATAAGAACAGTATTAACTTTCTTGCTATAATTGCCCGAATACTGAAAGCTATTGCAAAATGTCCATGATAAATTTTGTCTGTCAAAGTGAATAAGCTGGTTTTAAAACTACCTATTGACAAAAAATTGCATATGACTCATAAGTTTTCAAGGAGTAGTAAACATTTTTAAATGGAATTAATTTACTGGTCTCAATATTGGAAAATGGGAAATTCATAAAACATGATTTTCCAGACAGGCAACAGCATAAAGTGACCCCCCCCCCTCGTAAGATGTAAACTAACAATCGAACTGTAGGGGCCTTTAAAATTTGCAAAGCCCAGAAAGGCCACAGTGGAAGAAGAGTTAAGGACAATGCAGGCAGCCAAGACCAATGAAACACTGAGAGGAGCCTGGGCTTTAAGGTTGTGTAGCCACATGCATAAGGAATTCCGCCATGCTGGCTGAGAGCTGTGATAAAGCTAGCTCAGAGAGATGGAGAATTCTTTGCAATAGTCCAGCAGCTAAGTTAAAGAATCACCATCAGCAATTGTCAGGGCCAGGCACCAGCCCAACTCTGGTGGTGGCCCCTCTCCCTATGGAAAACAAACTCCAGCATTTTCAGTGGCAGAAAAGTTGCTTTTGTCATCTGAGACTTGAGGAAGAGCAGTATTATCTCAGAGGAAGTAGCGGGGAGGTGGGGTGATGGGGAGGAAACGCAGATGGATGTGCGCTGTAAACCAACCACCCTGACTGGAGTACACGGGGAGAGATTGCTCAGCCCCAGAAAACCACACTCCGTCAAGGGCAGGACACTCTTTAATTTTATTCCATATTATTTGTAGAGTGCAGGATGCACAGAACAGGACTGGATTGTGGCCCTGGGATCTCTTTACTTTGTATGCAACATCATAGAAATATGGGTGTCTCATCTTAGGGCCCCTTTATTTCATCATTCCTTAATTTTTTTCAAATTAAAAATAATGTGTGTATTGTTTGATTTATTTATTTATTTTTAATAACTGCCTACTGTGGCCAAAAAGAATCAACAAAAAGAGCAATCTTAATTGCTTTAAAGGGGACCCAATCAGATTGTAATTTGCCTTATAAACCACGTCACTAGGCCTGAGATTTACAGCAAGGCTAGATCTTTAAATATACTGTATATCACCTTCCTGATGGTCATGCAATTAAGGAACTGGACATGAGGAACAATGCAAGACCAAAAAAATCACCCTCAAAAGGGAGCTTGGAATGTCAAGGAAGAAGACATCACTCAGAACTCGGGGCAGCATGATTTCAACACTAAGTACCCTGTAAGATGGAGTCTCCAGCACCT
This sequence comes from Acomys minous, assembly GCF_964271855.1. Classification (NCBI taxonomy): domain Eukaryota; kingdom Metazoa; phylum Chordata; class Mammalia; order Rodentia; family Muridae; genus Acomys; species Acomys minous. Next base: position 7,075,717 of record NC_140486.1, on the reverse strand, counting down.
ACCTCTGGGTAGCAGCCTCACTCTGGTCAACACAGGTGCAAAGGAAGCAAACCATGAAAGTGAAAGCAAAAGCTTTAATCAGGCGATAGAAAACACTGCATGTAGACTCAATAAAAACATGATTGTCTATTTTCTAGATAAGAGATCTTTTTATGGTCCTAAAAAATCAACATTGTAGTCACGTGTATGCATGGTGTGTGTGTGTGTGTGTGTGTGTGTGTGTGTGTGTGTGTGTGTGACATGTGCATGTGCCACAATGGACATATAACAGTCAGGAGGCAACCTGGAGTTGATTCTATACTTCCACATTGAGGGTTCCAGAGATTGAGCTCAGATATGGTCCTCAAACACCTTTACCCTCTGTACCATCCCACCAACCCTTAGATAAGAACTTTGCAATCAAGTGTTAGCTACACAGATGAAAGAGGCAATCTGATCAGAATTCTGCTTGTTAATCTCCACTCTGCCTAATGTTTTGGTACACTGAGGTATGAGCTTCACAGGCTAAGGTTTTAGAATGTGACCCTAATTCCATCATGTTATATTTGCAGAAATAACCAGACTGTCATATGGCTGATCAAACATGACGGCCTTTGCACTGGGCTCATTCCAGGATCACTATAAAATGTTAGGCCAAACCATTGAGAAAGAGAACTGACAGCCAGATGTTCATCTCGCTCCTGCACTTGTGGAATTTGAGAGACAGAGGAAGATTTTCTCCTGCTCCAGGCCAACCTGGACTGTGTAGTGACTTACAGGCCAGCACAGGCTGCAGAGCGAGACCCTCTGCAAACAAACAGAACAGCCACTGGCCAACAAAAAGAAATTTTAGCTATTTTCATCTCCCATATACTATTGATTTGGTAGGTTTAATACAAATCAAACTCACAATCTAAGAATTATTTGTCCAATGATTTGCACGTTGTCTCTCTAAGTCGTCAGCTTTGTGCACCCAACAACCATTTTTGCTTTTCGTTTTCTCTTAACTTCTTACACAAAGACCTGAAGAGAACAGATACATAAGACAAGCTCAGTGAACACGTGAATAAAATTAACTTCCCGGACTTTCTCCAATGTTCCATGTCTCAGGTTAGCATTCTCTCACTTATTTGTATCACTATGACTGTAATATATATATATATGGGTGTGTGTTGTATATATGTGTCCAATGTTCGTACATGATGAATTGCATATACAGTTTTGTGTGGAGATATGTATGAATATAATACACATAGGGATAAACTCAAAACACGTCTGAGCTTGAACCGATGCACTTATGAGAGGGTAGTTCTCAGAGCACTAAGCACACATGTAAACTCATGTGTATGTAATGGATTTTACATATGGTACATTAAGTAATAGTCTCAATATATAAATATGATCACTTGCCATTTTTCCTTTGCATAAAAACTGACGAATACTATGTGCCAATCAAAGATGGGGAAGCAAAGACACTCAGAAACATTAATACAAAGACCCCAAGCAGTGTTTTCCTTCACAAAAACACCCAGAATCGAAACATCCTGACAAGGTGTAGAAATTCTAAAGAATCATGAGAGGTGCCCACGCCAGGGCCACCTCTGCGCAAATGAACAGCTTACATTATTTTCCCCTCCCTTTCCTAACCCTCCCCTTCCTTTCCCTCCCCTCTCTCTCTCCTCCATTCCCTTCCCCTTCCCTTCCTCTCCTCTTCCCTTCCCTTCCCTTCCCTTCCCCTCTCCTCCCCTCCTTCTCCTCCCCTTCCCTTCCCCCCTCCCCTCCCTTCCCTTCCCTTCCCCCTCCCCTTCTCTTCCATTCTGCCCTAGTCTTTAATGACTGTATCTCAAATGACCTAGGTTGGCCTCAAGTTTGCTCTGCAGCCTAGGATACCTGACCTTGACCTCCTGATCCTCCAGAGTGCTGGGACATGACAGCTTCAGTGCATGCCAGGCTTAGATCCAGCTCCAGTGGATTGAAAGAAAAGAAAACGATTAGAAAAACCATGCTGGCTTCTGGCTTCACCCAGATTGTTTTGCACTCTGCTGTGAGCGCTGCTGCGTGGTCTAAAGGAGCTGCATCTTTGCAAGGCAGACCTGCAGAACTCACCTGAAGTGGCCGCCGGTGTTGCTTGTTCTCCATTAAACTCCAGGAAATGGGTCTGCAGTTTGGTCTTTTCTCTTCCTTTGCTGCTCTGTTGTTAGTTCCGGGGCTCTGAGCCAGGGCTTTGTGTGTCCTGGGCAAGTGTTCTAAAACCCAACTCCATCTGTGGCTCTAAAAGTATTTTTTAATAGCAGAAGCTCAATCAAATTATTTTTAAAATTTTCCTCAGACGGTTTTTCTACTGTGGATCACTGTCACGAAGAACACTGACATACTCTACTGAACCACAATTTACTGTTAGTTTCACAGACCTTATTCCCTTCCAATTATATCTGATAAAACAATGGTACCCGAAAATGCTTTCCAGTGCTGCAGCAAGCCCAGGGCTGGGAATCACTTAAGGAGAGGTCACTGTCTTGATGACAGATATGTTCTAGAGGGCAGAACTGGGAGGCGTGACCTTTGCCCATGCTTCAGGGGGGCCCTACACAAGACATTGCTTGAGACATTAGTTTGTATGCTTTCTGTTTCTTCAGTCCCTTTGTATTAATCAACTGACAGGTGTGCGTGTGTGAAGAAAAGACAGGAAGAGAGAAGGCACCTGTTGCAGGTAGAATTCCCCCTGGGAGCGGCCACCCAGCTGCCACCACCTTACCCACTTGCACCTGAGCGGTGCAGGTCCCTGTCCTGAGACCAAACGTCCTTTGTCCTCTGCTGGCATGAGGCCTCATCATCTTCTGAGGAAAAAGAAAATCCCAGACGCTTAGATTTTGCTATTGATACTAAGCAACTTTGCCAAGGTATCCATTTAAAATGGAGGCACTGGGGAGGAGGCTGCAGCTGTGTGATCATTCTCACACTTGTGTCTGAAGCAGGCCTGTCCTCCAGTAAAGCAAATATCAGATGCACGTACTCACTAAGGAAAAGAGCATTTAACACACACACCCAAACATAACTATAATCCTTTTATTTGATGAAGGAATATGCTTAGACTTTTATGAACCTGAATTATATTTTTCTTCTTTCCCCCTGGGGCCTATTTTTCAAACAATATATATGCTATTCTGCAAAGCACCAAGACCCAGGTTGCAGGTTTCAAAACCACAGCCGCAGAAACCTCATGACACTCAGAACGCCTAGGAGAGTAGAGAGAGCCAAATTTTAAAGAAAGCATTTCCCTTTTTACCCTGCTCCAGCAACTACTGGGCTATTTGGAACATCAAAGTTAATATATGACTTATGTGAGTATGGTGCAATTGTAATTTTCATGTATTTTTAAAAATTCATACTTACAATTGTTAACTAGCGACAGGGGTCCTAAGGTGAATCAGACTTAAAATCGTGCTCTGTAGTGGGCCACAGGGTCCGCTGCTGCAATTCTGAAGTCATCACGCTGGACACACACTTGGACACCTGGCCACAAAACCCCATAGGCCCGCTGCACATTTCGGAGCAATGCTGCCACCTCGTGGCAGAAATCCTAACAGGAGACTCAGGCTGCCGGGATCGGATTTCTCAGAGGTTTAAAAGGCCGAAGGATGGCAGGCAGGTGCGGCACGGGCTTGTGTGTAACCGCCTAGTCCTCAGGAAGCACAGCTCTGGCTGCAGATGCAGACTGAGCGCTGAGCTGGCCCCAGGAGCATCGCCTCCCCGCAGGCCTGTCTGTGGGAGCCTGGACCACGCCAGCGTTGCACAGACCAAGCGCAGTGGGCCGAAAATCTCCAACACAGTTGTCGCTAAAATGGCATTGAAATAGATTTTTAGGAAAATTCAACATTCATAGCCCGACCCCCTGCCCGCTTCAGGCAGAAACCTGTGAGGGAAGATAACAATAGCAACCGCATCCTTAATTAGCACTGAAGGCAGCTACCAAGTGATGCAGATGCTCCGGTACCATCTCCCTTCCCTCTGTCACGAGGAAGAGTTCCAGAAGCAGCAAGAATTCCAGAAGCAGAGGCCGCCAAGGGTGCGGTCCCTTGTGCAGTGGAAACCCTTGCTCTTCAAAGCTCCACACTAACACCCTCACAGCCTCGGGAGCAATCAGGAGATCCCCTTCTAAGGCACTCCTGTGCTTAGTAAAGATTGGCGAAGGAAATGCAACTTACATTCAGAGTTTTAAATATCAAAACAAATTTTAAAACTGATTTGATTATATTTTGTAAAATTTGTCTCAGTATAGAAATATCAAAATATTCACCTAAAGACCTTATTCATTGAATATTTAACATAAAGTGTTTTTTTTAATTTATCCAAGAACTAAAAATATGTTAATCATTAATGACTTGGGTTAGGGTAGACCTTTCAAAGAAATTAATGATTATGGTATACATTTTCTTATGAATAAACTACTACTAGAAAAATAAAAACATAATATATACACACCTGATAATATGCATTTTAATATATTGAAGCTACATATGAAAATTAGAAATGCAATAATAGATAATACTAATGTAATATTATAAACATTATATGTAACCAATTTCCCCAAGCTAAATGTTTAATTTTCTATTAAAAATATTGTTTGTAAGACATTAAACTGGATGTGTAGCAATAGCTTTGAAACTATTCTTAAAATTTACAAAATGCTCATGATGCATTTATGTGACCATGGATTCACATAACTACAGACCCCGCTCATTTTAACCTAAGCGTGCTGGACCTTTTTCAATTAGGGGTGTGTTTAACTTTGCTGCGGGGCTACTGGATATCATAATCGTTAGAGAGAAAGCGCCCTCATTCTCTGAGGTCGCATTATCGGCTGGGATGGGCAGCACAATATGGCTTTTCTGTGACAGAAAAGGGTTGTAAATACAGTAAATCAAAGGCTCCCAGCCTCCTAGGTGTTAGGCCCTTCATTCTGAACATCCCTTCTCCTGTGGCTTGGAGTTGCCTGAGATGTTATTTTAATTTAGGGGGTTTATTGATGGAAGTGGTGGTGGTGTGTCTGTGTGTGTGTGAGTGTGTGTGTGTGTGTGTGTGTGTGTGTGTAAGAGAAAGAGAGAGAGATGGAGGTATGACACTGGCAGGTAAATGCACTTGCTGTGATCGAATCTGAGGGATCTTGGGGAGCTTGAGGCGTCATCACTGGGGCTTCAGGATGATGCTCAGACCCAACTCAAGCAACTGGGATGGGAAAGCTTTTTCTACAGGGAGTTGTCATCAATCTCTGATGACAGCTGTGCCATCGTGGGATGTGCCTCCCATCCCGGCTCCCCTCCCAGAACCTTTTCCAGCAGCTCTAAGGATGCTGGTGACGGGAGGGGAGAGGAATCACAGGATCTGGTTTTCAGGTCTCATAAGACACCTTGTACCTTCAGCTTAAGGGACAGAAGCACATCACATTCTTGAGAGGCACCTTTACTGACACTTCTGGAGGAGGATGAGGATGCCACTCATGACAGAACAGAGAGAGCCAAGGACTCCAGCTAAGTCAAGGCTCACAGCATAACCAGCATACACCGCCAAGAGGTGTGTAAAAAAATTAATATATCAACAACAGCCCCACCTAGACTCAGAAGGAGAGTTTGGAAGGAGTATAAATTAGCAACTTTAATGTTCAATAGAACTTTAAGGCTTTAAAAAGTAATTAATGTTGATGAATGTTCACTCACTTGGGTAGCAATGCCCATGGGTTTGTTTATTCATGCATTGTAGCTATTTGCATAATTGTGTCTGATGACCTTGCCCTTTTAATTAGTTAATATTTATTTAATTTTAAAGTATACACTAAAAAGGCTATGGTCAAAATCTGTTAGGGTTGTATCACAGGAAGCAAACATTTTTAGAACAGTGTCATTCTCTGCTTAAGATTTATTTAGTGATGGAGTCAGAGTGACTATTTTTTTAGCAGTCACAATCTGAAACTCTTTTTTAAAATCTTTATCAGTTTAAAAGCCACAATTTCCACAAATGTTTGCCCACCAAAAACATTTTGCAGAGCCCTTCTCTGTGTGCAGTATTGAGAATAACTTATTCAACAGTGAGGCAGGAATTTTAATTGATAGCGTTTAGTGAACCTTCTAAATTTGTAAAACTTGAACATGCTTCAGCTTCAAAGAAATGCCGGTGTCTATTTTTACAGTCCTGCCTCTACCTAATAGAAAGCCAAGTGCCTCACCCTGCAGCTGCTGAGGCTGCCAGTGCCAGGACCAGCTACTGTCCTGCCTCCGGTGTCGTGGGAGTGCTGCTGCCTAGTGCCATCTCTAGGCTGGTGCAAATTCTATTTGATATGATATTCCTGTGATCAAGGGGGAGGTGTCATTTTAACTGCAGCATATACTGAGGACTTTCAGGTTCTTACAGGGGATAGGTTCCACCAGGCTTGAACAGAGGTCACAGTAAAATGTTTTGTGGGTAATATTCTAGATAAAGTTCAAGACTCGGCCACTTGACTTCCATCCCATTGTCTGAGTCAAAGCCCAGACAAACCACCCACTCATCTTCCGGATGTCACCCACACTTATGCCAAGCAACCCACTGCCCCTCTCACTGGGCACCACACTCCTTCCATTTGCCTCTATAAAACACTCCAAGAAGCAAGGCCAGCTTTCCAGAGCTAAGCCTCCCACCTGCTACATAGTAGGTCTTCACTACCAGGGAGCCCTCAGAGGCACACTGTCATGGCACACTGCAGTGATGACCGCCTTCACTTCCCAGGGAGTAAGTTCGCAAACACATAGCATAGTGTAGCTCCTCCTCCTCTTCTGTTTGGTGTCGGCATCTCTTCCCCATGCGTGCGAGCTCTTCTCGTCTCACCTGACACTCACTTCCAAGCTCCAATATCTTCAACACTGTGAGGGAAGTAGGTAAAACACTTCCTTGCCCAGTTGGTTCTTATTACTGGCCAATCTTGCTCCTTTCAATACATTGTTCTTTTAGACAAAACAGAGATTGTGTCTAGATCATTACCCACCAGTCAGGACCCCTTGAGTTCTCTGTGTCTAGATTGGCCTTTCTGTTCTTTGTCTAAAGTCCCCTCCCAAAGGTTCCCCAGGAACTACAAGGTCAACCCAACATTCTGCCCACATCCCCAGCCTCCCTGCCTTCAACTGAGCAGCATCAGCCTCTATGTCCTGTATTTACTGCATCTTGTTCCCTGCTCTCTCCGTCAGGGTTTCTATTGCCCTGATAATGCACTAATAATGAAGAGCAAAATCGACTTGTGGATGAAAAGGTTCAGTTCAGCTTATACCCCTCAGGTCACGCTCCGTCGCTGATGGAAGTCAGGACGAGAACTCAAGGCAGGAACCTGGAGGCAAGAACTGAAGCTGAGACCATGGAGCACACTGGCGATCAGCTTGTTCTCTATGGCTTGCTCAGCATGCGTTCTTATACCTGCCCGTGCATGGCACAGCTGACGGTGCCTGGGCTCCCCATATCAGTCTTAATCAGGAAAATGGGCAATCTTAGGCAGGCTTATTGACAAGCCTCCCTCTTTTCACTGCAGGGGGTGGGGTGCTTCATCAGAAGGGGAACAGCAGCATCTCTGGGGTACACCTACTAGGTGACTTGGTGATTGCATCTGGGGTCTCTCCCCTCACCTCCTCTCCCTTCTCTCCTCCCCTCCCCTGCCCCCTTTGTCCTTTCCTTGCCACTGCCTGCTCTCCACCCCTCACCCTCCCTTTCTGAGCATCCCAGCTCCCTCCCCCAACATCACTGCCTCACTAGAGCTTTAGTCTTCTCTTTCATCACCACTCTGAACCTCCATTTCTCTCCCGTGCTCTTCCTTCTCTGCTGACCTCCAAGCAAATTGTTTCTTTGTAATATTTTCCCCAGCACTATTTCCTTTCCATGGGACTATGACCAACTGCATAGTTTTTCACAAGTCCCTCCCTCTGTTGTGAAATCCATGACTTCACTCTGCATTGTGAAAATGAATCCTTTTTTGAGTCAAGGCACGGCCAGGCAAGAATCTGTCCCACAAACCTGTAGCACTTACAGTGAAAATTGTTGTCTCTTGGATCTGAATTCTGTGTGTCTCAAGCTTCCTTTACTGCTTCCTATTAACAAACCTGCTTGCCCATCTCCAGCATGCACTTGGTCATTTGGTGCCCTCTGTCCCTTTGCTTGGTAAACTTGCCCCACGTGTGGAGGTCCTGCAGTCAGCTGACCAGCCCATTCCACCTTGAGCAACATCTTGTCTTCTGGCCCTCTGCCTCCTCACTCTGCGCACTGTAGCTTCCCTTTGCTTAATCACTGTATCTTAAATAAAAGGCACCGTCACATCAACCAAGGAGATCCAGCCTGAGTTGAATTACGACTGTTCTGCTTGAACAGAGTTGAGCACAGAAGCAGCCGTGTCCAATGGAGAGGATGGGCTAAAGTCATGTTGGTGTCACCAGAAAGACTACAGGACATAGGTGTGCTTGTCACAGTGGAGTCTTGGTCTTTCTCTGGAACTGAGACCTTATCTGGCTCTCTTTCCCCTGCATCACGTGGCCTAGACCCACCTGTGCTTACTTGTTGGGTGAATAAATAATGTAGATAACTGTGGCCCAAATCCAACGAGACAGAATCTTAGAAGAATTATAACTGTGTCTGCTTCTGTCCAGATGATGCTCTTAGGAAGTATGTGAGGAAGGAACATACACACATGCCCGTGCACGTGCGCGAGCGTGCGCGCGCGCACATACACACACGTGTAATATGCACATCTTGAACAGACTCTCATCATATTATTGAATACTACCCAATATATTTAACCTAACAAATTATTTACATCAGGATATTTATTGCCAAGTGTTTGTTTTTCGTTTCCTTACTAATTTATTCATTGTAATGTTAGGGCTTGAAGCCAGGGCCTTCGTGTAGGCAGACATTCTACTACTGAACTATATTTCCAGCCTCAGAGGCTGGATTTGTAGTGAAAATAGAGACAGTAAATATAACACACAAAAGATTTAAAATGAAACCAAAATAAAATGGAAATTAATCTTAAGGTGAATATCTTGCTAAAGGCCTTTCTTTGACACCCAGTCAACGTGGTAACAGAATAAGCTGTGTCTGTTTTTCAAGAGGAAGTCTGACCCGTGCATTATGCTGAATTAGTAGTGTTCTGTCACGGAGATGTGTATCATGTGAACCAGTGTGATGCTGAGTGTCATTTTGTGCCTGTATTCATCCCTTTTCATCCTCATGACCAACTACCTGACAATGAGCAACGGGAAGGGAGGATGGAGTTGTTCTGGCTCCTGATTTGATGGTTACAGCAGGAGTGTAGAGAGGCCTATTCACATCTGAGTGGAACCAAAGGAGAGATAAATCTGTTTTTGTTATGATCCCAAGTGTGGGATCAGAACAGTCTTGTGAGAGAACAGGTGAAGTTAATCCACTAGAAGACAAACCACCTCATGAGCTTGATTGTTGCCAGCTGAAAAGATCCTGTTAACAGACTCTGGGAGGAGACATATAAATGAGCCCAGAACTGGAGGCGGGGCCTTGGGAGACTTGGGATAGTTTTGGCTGTTTATCGCTCCCACTTTGAGACGCTCCTAGAGAGAACCGCTCGAGGGAAAGCTTCGGGGCTCTGGGCTCCTGCTGAGGTTCTGGGTTCTGGTTACTCCAGGTTCCAGCACAAGAAATCCTGCTGATTACGCCAGGAGAATTGTTCCTCGGAACTGATATCCTTACGGTTTTGTTATTCTTTAATCCTCTTTTCCTATTGTTTAGGTTAGTCAGGTTATAAGTGAGGTACTCTCAGTTAATAAGTTTATAATAAAATATATTGGTTAAGAAAACTGAGCCTATATGGAACAGGAAGCAGAGAGCAGATGTATGGTTTGGCTGGCTTTCTTCTCCCTACCCCCTTGAGTTTAACTTAGGCCACAGTAGGAGGTGTGGCTCCAGAGCAGCCATACCTCCTCCATTAACCCTCTCTGCACTAATTCTCAGCTGATGTCCACAGGCGTGCCTTCTAGGAGACTCAAGTAGACAGGGTTGCTTAAGCACCACCGTGTTCTTTTGGGTCTTTTATTACAAAGCTTCAGGGTCATCTTGGTGTAAACGCCATCATCCAGGTTCAACACCTGCTCTTGGGGCCAGTGGGCTGTCTCAGCGGGAAAAGGTGCCTGGCACTGACACCTCAGTTCACTTCCTGGAGTCTACATGGTGAAAGGGTTGTCTTTTCATCTCAGTGTGTTCAACATGGCTCGTGGTCATCACTACAGATCAGGCAGCTTCTTTCTCCTGGTTCCAACGTAGGTTACTCCATGCCTCTTTCCACACAAATAGCCTTGCTTGCCAGTAGACCAGAGTAGAGGAGCTTTAGTATTTTACTTTGCTTTTATACATTCACACATTTTTATGAGAGTCCCAGTCACATAAAAACTTAAACCGGAAAGGAACTTTAGATTAACTCAACTCAATTCCCTCACTGGAAGATGGGAAGACTTTAACGTGGCTATTAAAATGTCCATCACTGTCCCTGGATACACCCTGCCATTCTCTCTTGCTCTCATATCACCAGAAGGCAAGGGCTCTGCCTTGCCCATACCAAATCTGCTGATGGAAATACATGTATATCTAGATCAAAGAATGATTGCTTCTTTATTTTTCATTTTCATATGTGTGTGGTATGGGTATGCCTATTGCATGTCTTTGTGATTGTGAGCACATGTGTACTCCCTTGCACATGCACATGGGTGTGCATGCATGTGGAAACCCAAGGCTGACGTTGGAACTCATCCTTGATTGGTCTTGCACCTATTCATTGAGGCAGGGTCTCTCATTCAAACCCTAAGCTAACACATAAGGCTCACCTTGCTCTCCAGCTTCCTCTAGGAAGCCCACAGCTCTACCTATGTGCAATTGTAGATGGACCACAGTGCCCACTAAGCACTTATGTAGACTCTAATCCTCCCACTTATCCAGCAAGTGCTTGCCACTGAGACATCGCCCCAGCCTTAGACTAAATAATTTGAAAAGATAAATCTAGTTTATTTGGTAACTTCAAACTTCAGCCATGAAACAACAATTTTGGAGAATGGGACTTGCCTGGCTCTCATTATTAGCCAGGGCAGACAGACAGAACATGCAGACAGCCGGTTTAACCCCAGGTCATATATTCTGCTCCTCTGACTCCTATGGAGTCTGTAGATCCATTCTGGGATTTCTACAAATCTCCTGGAATAATACTTGAATTTCCTGTGTGTGTGTGTTTTCTGGGGAAGGAGTCTATTGTTGAAAGGCCACATCGATCAATGACCAGCCTCGCTGGTAAGCAAGAAAGAATACTGTAAGGTGAACAGAAGGCTTTGCTCTTCTCTAAGGAAATCCCAGGGCCCAAGTCTGAGACCTTTACCTGCTCCTGCGTGGGAAGTGCCAGGGATCATCGCCTGGGTCACTGGGGCAGGAGCACAGCTAAAACTAACCGCAATCAAAAGATAAGACGAGCATGGCGAATTCCGAAGGACGAAATCTGATAAAATTAAAGTGTAATAGACACTTCAAACTGTGTGATCTGACCTAATAAGTTATTAATAGGGGACCATTACTCCTCATACATTTTTTATTAGGAAGCCATTGCCTTTTTGTCAAGATTAGTGGATTATAAAATATTTGTGCTACACAATATAAATGACCCTAGCTATTAATAAGTCTCCAGAAAGATATGCTTAAATTGAATTACATTAGGAAGAGAAGTGCCAACAGAAAATTAGGCATAATTAATGGGAACACATAAATAAACCAGATATAGAGGGAAAGGACACTCTCGCCATTGATCATGTGGAGAATTAATTGCCTCTGTACTCTAATGACATACCAAATATTACTGTTTGCATAAGAACTGCTCCACATAACGTAGAGACTCATGCAACTATGAATATGCATTATGATTTATAGCTGGGACACAACCAGCCTGATCATATGCTTCTAATTAGTGGGCAGAGCTGTGAAGGGTTAAAAGCTACCACTTAAAACACAATATCACAATGTGTGCTCATTAAAATGTGTTCCGCTGAAGCCTGCCAATGAAGTGCAGGTTGCTCCCAGGAAGCTGCCTGGGTGTGGCAGTAGGGGGGGTCCCCTCTTGTCTGTGGCCATGTAGGCAATATGGCTTTATTATTTTCCCTGGGCTGGAACCAGCAATCTTCTCGTGTTGTGATACCTTGATGTTATGGGAAAAGGTTTTAACAGCGTCTTTGCATAATAAGTGACTGAGTCGAGTGACAAGTGGGTGAATGCTTCAGTCTCCATTTACAAACACAGAGACGTTTCCTCTGGTACCACCACCCCACACCTCTTAAGAGCCTTGCACATAAAGCATTTGCGTTCTGCTCTTACCCTTGGTAGAGAAAGACTTTAAGAGCCAGAAATGGTGGAGGACAACAGCAAGACAGTGTCTTCTGGATGTGACAGGATGGCCACACTCTCAAACTCAGAGCAGCTGGGGTCGCCTACAAGAGACCCGTACAAGATCAAGCCAGTCTGTAGCCCAACAAGGAGAGGGAAGGACTTCATAGGTCCCCACCCTTAACCAAGCAGCCATGGAGAATCACTTTCCTTAGGAGTGTGGTCCTAGCTGGTTACCATGCTGTAGTCAGTGCCCTGCAGCCAGGTGTGTACGGCCAGTACAAACTGAAGTTCAGGGATTACTAATGTTTTTAAAAGGCCACAACGCTGAGGTGATAGAAAGGTGGACCTGGGAAGCATTAAGGGGAGAATGTAGAATGAATACAAAATTCTCAGATAATTAATGGAAATCATTGTTTAAAAAATGTTCAACAACTGATTTGAAATAGCTGCCAAAACAAACAAATAAACAGAAAACAGTCGATCAGCCTGTCATTTGACCATCCAGGCTACTAGGATAAGCTAACACATGGGGGTGGAGGAGGGGCAGTGTTCAAAGTGCTGTGGAGGCAGAGCTGATAACCTAGGTGCCTAGGCTAGGTCCTCACACAGAGGCCTCCCATGGTGCTGGCTGTTGGCAGTAGGGTAGGTGTACGGAGGTTCTCATGTCACACGTGCAGTAGGGGGCAGTCAGACTGGTTCCCCGTTAGCAGATTATGGAGGCTGTCACAGAAACAAGCCTGCTTCCCTGTGGCTGAGAAGGATGTGTGCTTTAGCCACACCTTGGGGGAAGGTTGTCTCAATACCAGAGAACGCTTTATGCATGCAGTGAGCATCCTCAGCATGCTTTGTATGCAGCCCCGTCCTACTGATCTCTTCCTGTTGTCCTCCCTCCTATAGCTCCTTTAGACAGCCTGACACCCCTGGACCAGTCGGAGAAGGGTGGACCTAGTGATGGAGATGGCAGTGAAGCTCAGAAGACTACACATGCAAGAGAAGGACAGAATAGCCTTGTTGGGACAATAAAGATGGATGCAGATGCTTTAGGGGAAGGAAAGTCCAGTATCGGGGCGGGGTTTCCATGTGCTTTCTTGTCAGGGCAATTTTACCTTTTCACATTAGTTGATTAATCGATGATTGATTGATTGTTGCCCTTATTTTTTTTTAATATTCTTATTCAATAGCAATTTTAAAATGCCAGCATTAACTTTAAGATTAGAAGTGTCAGAGAAGAAATGTCACCTATGTGCTCAGTTTCTCCGAAAAGACAGAGTAAATGTCAAAGGAAGGGAGTCCCAGTCACACCCCAGCCTTGTAACTGGTGCCTCTGGGCTCTTTTGCCTTGGTACAGTGTGGCACATGGAGTTCACTCACACTCTGTTTTGAGCGCTCACTTAGCCTCAACCCTGAGGGTCCCTAACAGAGTCTGTGGGGGGGGCTTGTCTGTCTGCACTTGCAGTGCTCTTGAGATATGAAAACTAGGACCCACACGGAACACATGCTGTGAACTTGAGCAGTTATCGCCAACAGGATAGCGTGCCCCAGTGCCTCTGGTCCCCTGTGCCTAGCCCATCTGGAAGGCTCTATAGGTGTTCCAGAGCCAGTTTAAAGGAAGACACAAGCTATGCTTGTGCCCTGAACCCCAGGAAGCTGAGTGTTCAACCCGAGCATATAGACACATGGATGTCTGGCCCGGGACTGCCAGGACAGGGCATGGTGAATATGAGGGTAGCCCAAATATCAGCACGGGATCCCACTGAGCCATGCGAATTTGCTAGGTGACAGTGCCTCTGTGTCCTTTATAAGGACCCGGTCATTCACATTAGAGTCCTCCACTATGTCCAGTATGATCTCGTATTGACCTAGAGAGGATAATAACACCAAAGGAGGCCATGGCTGGGGCTTCCAGATGGACAAGACTTGGGGAACACTATGCACCCCAGAGTGGGCCTCAGACCCCTCCTGTGTGCATTTCCTCTGGGATCTAGTTGCTTCTTCTCCTTCCCTGGGCTTCCCTGGGTCTTTCTTGTCCATTTCCAGGGAGAAAAAGGGAGCCAGCCCATTAGACCATCATCACACTAAGCTAGCTGTTCACATTTTCATAGGATGACCTTGTTTGAAATTCTTTATTGGATCCATGTAAGTCACGAGGAATATGTCCCAGAGGAACCCCTGGCATAATTAATAATGCACCCTGTAACCACAAATCGTCTCTCCCTACTGCAATGCCATATGGGCAGCCTCACAGCCCGGAGCTCATCAGGAGACTATGTCCCCAGGCTCTACTTCTGAGGAAAAGAATTATGACATAGATTTCATTTATAGGATAGTTGTGCAAGGCTAAGTCTGAATTTTACCCTGTGTTTTCCAAAAGAAGTAGAGCCACGGACATCAGTGGGAATGGTCACTCTTGGGTGCCATGTGTGGACTCCACACAAACTGTGTTTGTGTTCATTTGGAAGTACTGTGATTCTAACGCCGCTCTCTCTCTCTCTCTCTCTCTCTCTCTCTCTCTCTCTCTCTCTCTCTCTCTCTCTCTCTCTCTCTCTCTCTCTCTCTCTCTGGAATGAAGCTGCTTTAGGCTCCGCATCTTCTATCAGGTGGAAGCCAGTCATCACGTGGTTGGGCAGGCTTAAGACACCTCCAGTTTATACCCTTTGCCTCCGTAGCATCTTGTTTGGGGATGAACACTTTCCATAAAGACGCCCTCTCACCTTGAAAACCATCATCAGTGTGTTAAGTACCAGAGACCAACCTACAGTATTGAAATCTAGCATGGCAAAATCCAGTCCGTACATCAGCAGCTTGATCTGTGCTGGTGATGATCCTACTCTGCGCCTCTCGCTGCCTTCAGAGTTCAGGCTCTGACTCTCACAATAGCTTACCAGAGCTCTGCCTGAGAGCAACAGCGTGCTTAAAAGTAGCTTTTGGAGGAACGGGTGTGGCTGGGCGGTGTAATAGACACGTAACTACACATGAGGACCTGCTTACAATCCCCAGGAGGAAAAAGTAACACAAAATAAGACTCTGAAGGGTACCTGTGGGTCCCATCCCCCTATTCCCAGGACTTCATAGGTGGAGGCAAAAAGATCTACAGTCCAAGATCTTCCCGAACTACACAGCAAGTTCCAGGGTAACTTGAGTCCCTGGCTCAAAACAACTAAACACAACAACAACAACAACAACAACACAACAATAACAACACAAAACTAAAAACAAGAAAGCTTCTGTACATTTCCCTGTCTGGCTTCCCACCCACAGGACCTTGGAGTTTTGCATGTGGTCTGTGTGGCTGCTGCCTCGGCACCACAGTCTGGCCCTTCCTCTGTGTTTTCTGCCAGTTCACTTGCAGATGCTCGGAGTCAGATGTGTGCCACACGCCCTCGCTATGCAGAAAACATCTGGACAGCAGTTTGCATTCTAGGCCACACTCGGGGTGATGTCGTAGGCCACTGTGGCGTGCGTTTTATTCGTGGGGCTTGATAATTGCGAGAACAGCAGCTAACGTGGTGCATAATAACTGTGCCTCACCACTGGGAAAATGAAGTGCGCATTCGGCAGCTGCCTGCTTCCTGCTCTTAGACCTGCTGTGGAGTGGTTAGCTGCTACACACTGGGCAGCAGAGTACACAGCCCCGTCCAGCCTGGCGCCTCTTGCAGAGTTATTTGTGCACTGATTGCCAGGTAAACCTGCCTGCTGCATTAGGCTGGCACCTCCTGTTTCCAACCCTTTTTGTATTTAGGGGATTCAAATGTGGGAAAACAAGATTCTCAAACTCTCCACCATATACAGATGAGCACACACATACACAAGCAAACACACACACACACACACACACACACACACACACACACACACACCCCTGGTTTCTGGGAAAACGTCAAGCTGTGGGTTCTTTCTTTTAGAAGACTAGTATGTGTATAGACAGTGTGTGTGTACACATACAACATACACACACACACACACATACACAAGACTTTATGTCTACAAATATAATTTTCTCTTATAAATTTAGTAACAGCTAATAAAATTAAAGCTATAATTTAATAGTCTCTGACCAAGAATTTTAGAAGGCTACATAATCTGTGTTGATTTCTGGCTTTTAATGTATGCATATCTGCCTCACTGGTAATGAGTAAGTGTCAATTACCGACAACCTGTATGTGGTCTGGAATTCTCCACATAGACCTGGGGTCTGGCGCCCTCTGATGGCTACTCCTTGCAGAGAGCATGGAGGCAGAGCTGGTGCCTCCCTTTCCTAACAGTCTGTCCTCCCTGTATCAGACCCTCTACACCGACACGTTGAGGCATTCCTATTTTATGGCGTTCCATAAATGCTTTGAGGTCACATATAGAGAATGCTTCCTTTCTGTTGAAAGCTTTCAAGAATAATAATGCTTCCACCCTATGGATCATTACTTTTGACAAAAAGATTATTTCTTTAAATGATACAGAAACATGGCCATCAATGGGAGCCATATGATGCTTTGGTACACATAGCATGCAGCTCAAATCAGGCTTAATACTTGTCTCTCCTAACACTTATTATTTCTTAGTGGTGAAACCATTCAAAAAATTTTAAAGTCTTATTATTGTATGTTACATGACTAAATTTAATCCAATAAGCCATGCGGGGGACATAGCCCAAACCAAACAGCTTAATACAAGTAATTTCGAAATGGTGATCACTGTGGAGAGACTAAAATAATGTGACTGTGCTTCAGAGTGCTGGCCTCCTTGGCTCTCAGTTTTCATTTTAGATCATAGGTTCATACAACTGCGGGAAGACGCTTGAGCCACGAGGATTCTTTTTTTTTTTCCTTCCCTGCCCTGAGTGGAAAGAATGAAGTGGCTGATTACCTGCAGTATGCTGGTTCATACAAGAGGAGAAGTCCCAGAATGGCAGGGGTGAGGCCTGGTAATCAGGTGTGTATGAGCGGGGGGAGGGTGCAGAGCAGATGCACATGTGAAGGGGGCAGTGAGAGAGGAGTATGTGTGAGAGTGTGAGTGTATCTGTGTAATTGTGTGTGCGTGTATGAACTCATTTGAGTATGCAAATGTGAATGAGTGTGTGTGTTAATGTATGACCTTGTGTGAATAGGTGTATATTTATTTGAGATGTGTGTGTCTCTCTGTGTGAATGCATGGATATGAATATGAGTAATGTGTGAACGTGTGTGTGTGTGTGTGTGTGTGTGTGTGTGCGTGTATGAACTCATTTGAGTATGCAAATGTGAATGAGTGTGTGTATTAATGTATGACCTTGTGTGAATAGGTGTGTATTTATTTGAGATGTGTGTGTCTCTCTGTGTGAATGCATGGACGTGAATATGAGTGTGTGTGAACGTGTGTGTGTGTGTGTGTGTATGTGTGTGTGTATGTGTGTGTGTATGTGTGTGTGTATATGTGTGTGTGTATGTGTGTGTGTGTGTGTGTGTGTGTGTGTGAACTGGCATTCTTGTTGTGTGCATTTTTGTTCTTTGATGGTCTTAGTTTCAAAATTGCTATGAAGATATATTTCTTTATAAGCAAAAGTTAAACCACACACTTGCCAGGGGCTCAATGTAAGGCCACAAAGTCCATGGAAAGCTTAGCAAGCATTGGAGCCGGCCTTATAGGGCGACCTACCCATAGCGTGTTCCAACCATTAGAATGTGTACATAATTGGCAAGATAATGAAGTCACACAAAAATACACATATACTTATTCTACTCAAGGTAAGAAACAGGTAAAGCTTAATTATAATTTCAGATACACAGCTATTCAAGCAAATGCCAAGCACAAAGGCTGGTAAGCTGTCCCTAAAGGCTAAGAGCAGCTTGTGTGTCGACTCCGCAGGGAGGGGCTTTGGCACAGGGGCTAGAGGATGTCCCTTTTCTGTGTCAGGGACCTGACATTTCCACTACACAGTATCTCCACTGTCTCTTGAGGTCTTGCTCCTTGCTCACAGGTCTCCTTTGCCTGGCCTGAGCAGCAGTCCAACACTTCCCTCAAGCCAATCTGGGCCTTTAAAGTGAGTTCCGTGTAAGTGTGTATTGTTGGTTTTACTGTTTGATTGGTACTGATGATCTCAGACTGCAACTGGTCTGATTGGACTGCTCACATCTGACCTGCATAAACATTTGAGAAGGGTCTGTCTCTAGCCTGTTTCAGCTGTTGTGTGTTTCTTTTTCCTCCCTTCTCTTGGATGGAATGATCTTTAGCTATGCTTTCATCACCACCCGTGTGTGTGTGTATATATATATATATATATATATATATATATATTTTTTTTTTAAAGAAATTAAGGGCCGGAGAGACAATTCAGTGGGTAAGAACACAGAAGTGTGCGTGTGATCTTACAGAGGATCCAGATGCAGTTCCCAGCAGCCACGTGGAAACTCATAGTCACCTGCAATTTCAAGGGGATTGAGTGTCCTCTTCTGGCCGCCACCTACACCAGGTGCACATGTGGTACACATAAATACATGCAGGCAAAACATTCACACACAATAAATAAATAAATGAATGAATCTTCAAATTATCTTTTTTTAAACTAAAGGCGGGGCTGGAGGATGGGTTCCTCAGTTAAGTGCTTGGCATTCATGCACGAAGATGTGGGTGCAGTCCCCAGAAAGTGTAAAATGCCAAGCATAATGGTGTGTGCACTTGTAATCCCAGTGAGGTGGCTGCGCATACAAGTGGGAGAGGTGAGTGCTTTGAAGACTCTTCCTGGGCTCCTTTATCTGCTCACTGGACCCTTTGATCCCAAGGAGTGATTTTCCTTAATAACCTGTCTCTACTTCCTTTTCTGTCTTCCTGGGGAAAGCCTTTGTCCTGGAACACAAGAGCCTAGAGTCGCGTGCCCTCTCAACTCAGACCTGTGGCTCAGCAGTAAGTGTGCTGGGTTTTTCTCTTTATCCATTTTGTGGATTCTGCTCACAGGCCCAAACATGCTTTCTCTAACATGCTGAGCTTTCGCCCGTTCTCCAAGCCCCGTCTCCTCTGCCATGTTGCTGTTTGTCAACTTCCCTGGCAAAAAGACACTATTTTCTTTTTTCTGTATCTTCCTAAATCTTTTGTTTCAGATGCCAAGATTTACAGTTTGTCTGTCCTGTTGTTTTTTTCTCAAACTCTAATGAAATTGTTTTTGAGCTTCCTTCTGACTCTGTTTTCAAATTCTTGTATTAAAAATATTAGGAACCTTAAAAAAAACCTAGACTCCCAGGGACTTTCAGACTCTGTCTCTCCCCAGCATCTCCAGACTCCGTCTCTTCCAGCATCTTCAGTCTCAGTTGTGTCTCCTCAGCATCTTCAGCCTCTGTCTCTCTCCAGCATCTTCAGTCTCAGTTGTGTCTCTCCAGCATCTTCAGCCTCTGTCTCTCCCCAGCATCTCAGACTCTGTCTCTTTCCAGCATCTTCAGTCTCTGTTGTCTCTCTCCAGCATCTTCAGTCTCAGTTCTCTCTCCAGCATCTTCAGACTCTGTTGTTGCTCGCCACCATCTTCTGACTACCCTGCTAGCACTCCCTCTCTGACCTCCACCTTCTGGTCTTGCTCTCTTGCCCAATGTGGCCACGCTGAATACCCACGTCGTGTGGCCCCACCAGCCCTCAGCTTCCCTTCTGAAGCCAGCCATCCTGCAACAACACATTCTTTTCTAGCCACGATGTCTTCAGCTTATCCAAAAGAATACCGCCCACCTGGCTTCCGCTTCACTCACCCCGCCTGCCCCAAGTCTGTCCCACACTGACCACCAAGCCATGACCTTCTAGAGCTGTGGTCCTCAACCTTCCTAATGCTAGGATCCCTTAATTCAGTTCCCCATGCTGTGGTGACCCCCAACAATAATACTATTCTGTTGCTACTTCATAACAGTAATTTTGCTACTGTTATGAGTTATAATATAAATATCTGCTGTGCAGGACATGCGACCTCTCCCACAGATTGAGAACCACTGTTTTAGAATGCCCATGACTTTGCCAACACAGGCACATTCCATAGTAACAATGTGCTGATCAAATATTTTGTATGAACCAAGATAACTCCCAAAGAGCCGCCTCCCTTGTATGAAATAACTCGCATAATGTCTGAGATTGTGCTTCCTTCCAACTGCACACCCAGAACTAAATGCTCAACTAGTCATTTGCTCAGAAGTAGCTCTTCAAACATTTCTTCCACCCACTCCTGTTCTGTGAAGACATGGAGGACTATGGGAATGGTGCTGCGTGGAAGATAGGCCTCTGCCAGCGAAGAGTCTTCTTAGGAGTCACAGGCAGCTCATCCTGTGTGCCCAAGTCACCTCAGACTTGAAGCCCTGAAGCCCTGTGCCTCTGGCCATCGACAGTTGTCACGTGACTCTGATGGGGCTGATGTTGGCTGCAACTGTTTTAACTTGTAAGATTTCCATGTTAGCCACTGTCTTTATCATAAGATTTTTTAAAAATATATTTATTTATTATTATGCATACAGTGCTGAAGAGGGCAACAGATCACATGACAGATGGTTGTGAGCCACCACGTGGTTGCTGGGAATTAAACTCAGGACCTCTGGAAGAGCAATCAGTGCTCTTAACCGCTGAGCCATCTCTCCAGCCCCCATAAGATCTTTATTAAAAATTCTATGACATTAAGCAATTTTGCCTAACTGTGTGTGCGATCGGAGTTTGTGCACTTAGCCATGTGTTTCTGCCAAGCACATGAACGAGACGCCATCGCGTGCCTTTGCCACACCAGTCTCACCCCTCCTTCTAGTTGTGGGATCATTTCTTCTATCAGAAGCAAAAGGCAAAATTAGCTCCCCAAAGTAGCTGCCAAGCCCTGTGCAGTTGGAAGCGACTTAGCTCTGACAGTTGGACATCAACATTGAAATGTTCCTCTCTTGGGACTCGTCTTCCCGCCTCCATACCTCATTTATGGTCAATTTGGTAATTTGGGGCTAGCTCATCTTTTCTTAGCTCTGTTTCTGCTAATTTCCTTGTTCACTTTAATAGCACTTGCTGAAGTTCCGGCAGCAGCCATGGAATGAAGCCACCGCACACGGCCCCGTTAGCGTCTGCATCTATTACCTCGGTTGTGCAATGCTTTTCAATCTTTGTCATCCTTATACATTCCTGCTGATTATTTTCGTGGGCTCTTCAGTCAGGTTTCTATATTTATTCCGTCATCACAATGATGAGGCCTTGTTAGTTAACTTAATTATGACTTTAGACCTTAACTGTGAGTCATTTTGAGTAGTTTTATTTTAGGGCACCCCGCACGCAAGGAAGCATCAGGGCCGTGATTCACACATTTAATAATTCGTGCGATTTGCAGGAGAGTTAATGTGACTCACTGCTCCAAAGTCATCTGAAGATCCCAGAACTGGAGGTTGGCACTGATTTCCAGATAATTGTTACATTGTTCCTTCAACAAAGCAATGAGTGTTGCATTACATACGGTAATAAATATCTCCAGGGTCCTCAGTGTCGGGGTGGCACATGAGATGACAGCTGAATGAGGAGTCTCCCTGAGTGACTGACAGGAGGCACACCCTCAGTGCTCTACTCTGAGGCTGGCAAGGGAGCATCAATTCACGTAGAGACCCATGGACCGGCTCGAGAGCCAAAGCCATTGGTTACCCCAAACTTTTCCTTTGAACTAAACTGTCAAAGTTCAGTATAGTGATAAGGCATTAAAGGAGGAAGACTCTAGAACATCTTGCAGCAAGCCACTCAAAGGTCTAGCACTCGATGTTTTTCTTCATAGTATAATCTCAGTGCCTTGCGCTGATGTCTACCTGCAGTTGCTGACTGAGTCTAAAGCACTCACAGTTTAATTGCTTGAGACAGTGCAGGGATAAACAGAAGCCATGGCTGGCTCTTGCATGCTGCTTTTATTTCCTTATACACCTGCCCAGGAGGAGGACTGCGGAACCAAACTGTGCCTCGGAGCCTCTGCCTTTGGTCTTGAGGAACCTCCCTACTGCTCTTCATAACGGTTTTAGTTTGCATTTCTGCCTGTGGAAGCTGCCCTTTCTCTAAATCTTCTCCAGCTTTGAGGACATTCTAACAGCCTCAACTGGGGTACGTACTGGTGAGTGAATAGATGGTAATGGAAATATGATACATATATGGCATGGAATATTATCCACCCAATAAAGGAATGAAATCCTGTCGTATTAATAGCACAGGCAGAAATGGAGGACATTATATTAAGAGAAGGGAGCTGAACGCACAAAGTCAACTGTTGCACGTCTCACGCAGATGTGGACTCTAGCAGACTAGACTTTACAGAGCCAGAGAATAGACTAGTTATTTCTAGACTCTGGAAAAAGCAAAGCAAGCACTCAGGGAGTGGAATTCCATATTATTGTACAACAGTGCTGCCTGCCTCACAGCAATTCATCCCACAACGGAGCACAAACATTCCAATGCCTTCAGCACAGAGCAATGAGGAGAGCTCATGGAGATGGGAAATTTAACCACCAATTTGAACAATATAACTGGAGTATATATATGGAATCACCATGTGGTAGCCCATTAAAAAGTATAATTATGGGTGGATCTTTTAAAAGATTTTTTGAGGTTTTATTTTAATTATTTCTGTGAGGCCAGGACCAAGGGTCCCAAGAAGGAATCTTTCATTTCCGTGTCTCTACGTCTCATGGCTGAGGCTAACAACAAATCCCGTGTCACCATCATTATTTTGGTTTTAATATATTCTGTTTACTTGGGTGTTCTACAGTAATTTTCCATAAAACAATGTTACAGGTAAGTTTCAATTTAAATCAGTTTTTAAAAAATGGTGTGACTCCTCTCTCTCTCTCTCTCTCTCTCTCTCTCTCTCTCTCTCTCTCTCTCTCTCTCTCCCCCTCTCTCTCTCTCTTTCCCTAAATTCTTTTAGCTCAGTTTCCTCAGAGATACAACCTGTTGATACTGAGATCCTGGTCATTTCCATGTCCTCCTTCCAGACAAGCGCAAAGAAGCATAGTACAACAGGAGGTGCCCAGGGACCCAAGGACACCTGCTCCAGCTATGAGTGCTCGTCTCTACAGCACAGTGCCTGGGAAGCAGATAGGTTTACCCTCCCCTCCCCAAAGGTTTGAAAGGTCAGATGTCTATGTGGGGATGGTGTCTCCTTTTCATGAGAGGGGGGCCAGGCACTGCGTCAAAATTTACTTCCATGTTCTTCAGCAGTTCAGAGGTCGTATTTCCACAGTCCATAGCAGGAATGAATTTAATCGTAGTTTAATCTGGCCCTTTGATCTCTTAAGAGACATAAACACATTTTTAATTTTTTTTCAACTTGTGGACTGAAAAGCAAAGTCTGTATTTTAGCAGGCCAATGTCAATAATTCAGGGACTAAGATATTATTTTAAGTCAGAACTTTCTAAATGTAGCAAAAAGGGACTCTTTTGCTGGTTAAGTAAAATGATTTTAAATTGAGAAATATAGGAACTTCAATGTGCTCTGTCCAGCTTCCAGTCTGATCCGCTCACCAGATCTGATGCAGACTTCCATGCATCCATCCCTCTAAGTCCATCAAGATGTAGGCTCTAGATTCAGAGGCTGGAGCAGGAACACAGATGGTCAAACAGGCACCACAAACTTGACTACACTTATGCAAACCATTTGTCATTCAAGTCCTAGGCTTGTCAGAGGCCTAGGTCAGTCCATAAAGCAATCCCTTGAGAGCCCAAGGGCTTGAGCTCCATCCCAAGAACCCAAGCTATGCAAAGCTAGACACAATGGCGTGTGTTTAAGATACAGAGACAAGAAGCTCCTTGGACTCATTGGCCAGCCAGCCTAGCCTATTGATGAGTGTCCAGCCAGCCTAGCCTATTGATGAGCGTCCAGCCTGTGAGAAACCCTGTCTGACAGGTAGCCGGCACGTCAGGAGCAATAGCTGAGGTTGTCTTCTGCTTCTCATTTGTATGTGTACTCATGTGCACCTGAACACACAGGAAGACACACACACACACACACACACACACACACACAGTAGATAACAACTTTCTTACAACACAGACATGTCTCTTTCTTTCTGATTATGGTGGCAGGTCCATGTGACCCCCCCCCCCAATGGGAAGGTAAAATTACCAAATACACTGAAGTACTGACTAGTAGGAAACACTAATATTAGGAAGTTGCCATCTTTGAGTTTGTGCTGCTCGTGCCTCAGGAGTGATTGACAGTTTCTGTTCACTGCGCAGTCCGTCATGATGCCCGTCTCTGTAGTCCACTTGTTTCTAAGTTAAATGAAGCTTTCCCCACTAGGCTCGCCATAACTGTCTCCACTGACCTTCTCGGGAGCTTTCAATCTTAGCTGTGTTTTGGGAACATGGTCCTGTTAATCTGTGCTGTTGACAAGTGTTAGGTTATTCTGTCCTTAATTACACTGTGTCAGTTCCCTGGCTCAGAGGTCTGTAATCATGGAGGTCTTCCCTTGTGGCCATGTTGGTATCTTTCCATCTTTTCAGAGAAACAGTTTCTATTCTTGGAAGCACAGATCCACTTCCTTTCATGTCTGTCCTTCAGGACACTTGGATGACTTCTCTCTGAACCTAGTAATTTAGTGCCCCTAGCTTACCCAGGGAAAGGCTTCAAACTTTTCATTGTTTTTCATGCTGGTCCTTGTCTTTATACGTCACTGGTGAGATGTACTTCCAAAGGTAATTGTCCCATGTCACTGTATCACCCAGTGTGCACCCAACAGCAAAGCCGAGGAGAGCCATTGCCTTCACAGAAGGTCTTCTGAATTAATATTTTATTTTATCATGTTTTAATAGGAATTTGGAAGTTACTACCTTTTCCAGAAATGAATCATGATCGAGAAAGTTTTTGTTAAAAAAACATATCACTTTTCCCACTTTCAATTCAAACTAATGTTTTTAAAAAGCAGCTTGCATGTAAAAGTCAGGGAGCATGGGAGGTAAGCTAACCATGATTTGTTTCTTAACCATTGCTACTGTGTGGGGAAATGTCCCCTCACTGGGTGCTAGTGACACTCAAATTAGCCAATTTCTAAAAATAGCTTGAAATTTGATGTCTCTTCTGCAGTTTTAGGATGATATCATAAGCATTCTTGTCTGTATAATAAGGAATGAAGGATTTTAAAGAGTCTCTTTCACAACATACCCTGGGATTAATTTTACAAACTTAGAAAGAATGGCGGAGCTGGGGTGATGTGTCAGCAGTAAGGAACATTTGCTGGTCTTCCAGAGGAGCTACATTCAGTTTGGACAGCCACAGCAGTTAACTCACAGGTGCCTACAAGGGGTCCTATACACTTTTCTAGCTTCCACAGCCCCCCTTGGGCATCTGTTCATGTGAACACACATACACACACACACACACACACACACACACACACACACACACACCAATTAAAATAACATCAGTCTTAAAAGAGTTGTGTCTTAACTGCCTGAGATGCTTGACATATAAAAAGAAAATTAAACAATGAATGATTCAGGATAAGAAAATCTTAGGTTTTTCTATTTCTATTTACACATAGTGTTTATACCTTAGGAAGCAATATGCTCGCTTCAATCAAATATGAAAATGCTCCAAGCCGTCTCAGGCTCTTGGTGTCCCTCCTGAAGTGTGTGTCACTGCTCTTCACTGCTGTCTGCTTGTAAAACATGACATTGAGTTGTCTGTCATTTTTTCAAAAACCAGTATTTGGGGATAGAGAGATGACAGCGTCTGAGAGAGCTTGCTGCTCTTGCAGGTGCCTCCAGTTTGGTTCCCAACACCCATGCGGGGCAGCACACAACACACAAACCTCCTTGTAATCCCAGCCCTGCAGGATTCGGTGCCTTCTAGTTCCTCAGGTACCCACATACAGATGCCCACACCCACACTCAGATAAACATAAATAAACACAAACCTTCAGCTGCAAGCTTGAAGTATTCCTTTTAAAAATTAGTATATGAAATTTGATTTGACTTAATCAGCTAACTCGATGTCAGTCAGTCTGTGAACTTAGGGCAGGGAGTTGGGGGTTTACGCTAGATGTGTCATAAGGTACACATCTTTGTAACAGTTCTGTTTTCTTTTCATTTTTTCCAGTTTTACTTAAGGTGTTTTCCCAGCTGCCTTTAGATGATACTGCACACAGTTTGCAGGTGCTTTAAGGACCCTGGGTCCAGTTAGACTTCTGCTCAAAGACACAGGGCTGAACACACAGGAGACTGTCATAACCGCCCTGGGCATCGGCTTCTGTGACAATGACAGGCTCCTCCTTTCTTTTTGTTTTTGTTTCTTTCTGGACTATTCTGATGTTTTTCTAGACAAGAGCATAACCTCAATTTCATTTTATTCCTTGCACATGCTCTCTGTGGAATATGTAAGAATATGCATTCTTCTTCTTGCTTTAAAAATTATTCCCCAGGGGGTCACAAATGGGTATTAAGCTTCCCGCTACACAAAATATCTTGAATTAATACTTATCTTCCAAGGATCTCCAGCTGTGAAAGTCAACTGGCATTGATGTGCTTAGCATGGCTGCCAGGGGATTTTAGGTTGGAAGCGGGGGGTGGAAAGACTCAGTCATTTCTAACAGTCATTTGTAGAGCAAAGCCTTTCCACTGGGGTGACCAAAGAACAAATTTGTTTGTATGTGAAAATCCCAGCGAAGTTATCTGCATGCACAGAATCCCAGAGGCCAGCACCCCAGCCCCATTCATCTTACATCTGATGAAAGAGTGGTGTTAGAATACAAAGTATGTCTTAATATGAAAACTGAACAGAATCCATGTGCTGATCCCAGTATCTTCCTTAGCTTTACAAATATGACATAAAGCCTCTTATGCCCCCAAACCCTGTACATCATAAATTTTTAACTCAGGAGGAAGTTGTACATGTTGTTTTTGGGTGCTTCGAATGCTATATTAACAAGTAAATAAAACAAGTAAACTGTCCATTCTTATGCACTGGCAAATGTTGAAAAGCCGTCCAACAGCATGTAGCTAACATCACAGTTTTGCGTTTGAAAATCCGGGATGATGTCTGAAATCACCCTATAGCCTACCATAGTTATAATTTAGATCTCCTATGCAGATCTGCTTACTGTCAGAAATTCTCACATGAAGATGCACTAAAGTGGGCATCCCAGTTCCCCAGTGTCCTGCATCTTCAGCTAAATCCTCACCAGATGATGGGCTGAGGGCTGTGTCACGGAGCATGCGGTTATAAAGCGTACATGGGCTCCCGCACACTCAGCTACATGACAGAGGATACCATCTAGAAGTGGCTGTGCTCCTCGGAGTTTTGAGTCCTGTGTCCTCACGGGCTATCCGTACGACTTCATGGGCCTCCTCTCATCAGCTGTTTCTAAATTTTTTCTAATACAACTTAAGGACAGAATAAAGAAGAAAGGGTAGAGCCAAGAGGAGGAGATGTGGATGGAGAAGATGGTAAGATATGCCAACAGAGAGAGAGGGGGGCAGAGAGGGTATGGGAAGGAAGGAGAGGAAGGTGAAGGAAAAACACAGAGGGAGGGAGGGAGGGAGGGAGGGAGGGAGGGAGGGAGGGAGGGGAGGGGAGGGGAGGGGAGGGGAAGGTAAGGAACAGCAGATGGAAGGAGGGAGGGAGGGAGGGAGGGAGGGAGGGAGGGAGGAGAGAAGGGAGAGAGACAGAAGGGAGGTATTTTTGAACAACTGAGTGTAAAAGATTTACCTAGTAACAGGTGGCCTTGGATTACGGGATAAACCGGATTTGGGGTGTCTTAACATCGTCTTGCCCTCTCTGCTTGCTCGCAGAATTGATGGTGTCTTGGGAGCATTAGGGCCTCTCTTGTTTCTTTGTTTCTGAAAGTGTGGTTTAAATTTGGAGTGAGCGCTCTAAAATTGAGCACACGGTTGGTAAAGCTGTCAACAGTAAACCCATGTCCGTACCTGGCTTTCTGTTTGTCTTGTCTTCCCATCTTTCCCTGAGGAAACTGAATTGGATATGTTCAGAGGAAAGGCTGCAGCTAAACCCAGCCAGAGCCACTCCCTAGATGCGGTCTCTGTGGAGGAGGCTCTGTCCTCTCCTCCCTCACCTAGTGCTCCCCGCCCTGCCCTTGACCTCTCTGCAGACCTTGGTGCTTGAGGACAGCTGTGGTCTGCGGTGACGTTAACCACAGAACCAAATCGCTTGAGTGGTTTTGTGCAGCCCTCCTAGGGCCTAATGGCATGTCCGCCTTCTAGCGGGCTGCATTACACCAGTCTCTGTTTCCCACTTTTTACTGTGAGTTGCAGAGCAAGTAGAGCAAATGGAAATGACCCATTAAAAAGGTGGGGGGCTCACTGCAGAAATCAGAGACCGGGGTGTGGGGAGGGGGGCGGGGGCATACACTGCACTGTCCCAAGCCTCAGGGAAGAACATCCTGAGTAAGTGGTGAGCAGTTTCGCTTTACAGCACAGTGACATTCCCCAAAGCACAGTGGCAAGCTGCTGCTTTAGGTGACTTGATACTCAGACTGTTCCTAGTCATTTCACATAGTCTGAAATAAAGGCATGTAATATCTTTTTTAAAAATATATTTTATTAATTTATTCATATTACATCTCAATTGTTATCCCATCCCTTGTATCCTCCCTTCCTCCCATTTTCCCCTTACTCCCCTCCCCTATGACTGTGAATGAGGCGGACCTCTTCCCCTGTATATGCTCATAGGGTATCAAGTCTCTAATATCTTTACTTCATGAAGTGTCCAGGTGTCACCAGCACTGCAGAATTAGCGAGAGAGGACATGGCTGGCAACTCATCTAAGGGATACCGAACGTGGCAGGGAATACACTTTGCTAAAAACACACAGCCAGCCTGCACTACACTGCAAAATATCCTCGGGAGCCAGAGGAGGGGCTCCTGTAGGCAAGCCCAGTGATCACTCCCAGGGTAAAATGTCTGCCTTGTCCACGTGGCTTGGACCTGGAAACATGACTAGGGTGCCAAGCAAGTGACCAAAAAAAAAAAAAACCCACCACCAACAACAAAAACCGACAGGCGTGCTGACACATGTTCAGAAGAAGCTGGGGTCCGATGTGTTGTGCACTCTAAAGGAGCAGCACTCACTGCTCCAGAACCCTGAGCCTCCAGGTGTTTATTATGTAAGCCCAGGGGGAGGGGCTAGCAGGGCTTGACCGGAAGTCTCTGTAGGAAGAAGGAGGAAGGCTTCACCAATTCCAAGCCTGACCTGTACGGGGAAAGGCTTTGACAATTTCCCGTGAGTCCTGGCCCTTGATCCTTCTAATGTTGTGCCTATGTGAACGGTACCCATTCTCAGAGGACTTTAACTCATTCATGGGTTCCCTCCATTCCCTACGAGTGTCCCAGTGCAACCTGCCATGTAAAACTCTGTTTAAATAAACTCAGCGAGCTCTGGCAGGTCAAGGGACGCTGTGGGTTCAGTGGTGTTCCGTAAGACAAGGCTTGGCAGCACGCGATCTCTCCTGACCCACGCATGCTCGGTGTTCATCAGAAAAAGATGGTATTTTAAATGGGGAGCTTTTAAAATTCTTGGTTTTTTTTTTAATTTAAGTATATTACATTTTCTTTTTAAAGTGAGATTATAGCTCTCCCTTTCAAACTTAACACCCCATTTAAGGTGAATTCCAGAAGAACACTACATTTTTTCATCTAAGCTGTGGTCAGCAACAAAAGTGCTTTTCTACCAGGTGAGAGGGAATTGGGAACCGGGTGAGGAAGTGTAGGGAAGGCCGAGTCCACACCGCTATGAACAGGGGCTTGAGAGCATGGCTGTCCTTTAAAGATCCAGGCCTAAATAATTCAGGAAGAACTAATTAATAGTGAATTTTGTGTCTCTTATAATTACTAACATTGGTAAAAGCGAACCCTAATAAATACCACGTTAGCTATTGAAAAGTTCACTGTGGTCAGAGAAACCAGCCCCCCCTCCAACACCTCCAGAGGAACTGGTTCCTCAGTGCTGGAAGGGCCTTGCTCCCTCTGATCTTTAAGGTGGGCGGATTGACGAGGTGTGAGGGACAACACTTTTTGCATGTTTGTATAAGTAACGCTTAAACTATTCTTGACATTTGAGGTCATAGTTTCATCATAATTATGTGAATCGACTAAAATAGATGTAGGAAGATGACAGATGGCAGTCCTGGTGGAAAGGGAGGTTCGCCACTCTACATGGAGAGCAAAGAGCGGGTGAGAGCAGCCTATTGTACGTGGCTGGCAGTTTATTTTACTAACCTGCTTGCTGTCCTTGGCAAGAGAGGTTCAGTGGTAGAGCACTTGGTTAGAATTCATGAGGCCCCAGGTTTGAGCCCCACTGTGACCAAAACCAAACCAAATTAAAAGCTGCCTCCCTTCCTGCCAGCTTTGTTTCCTACACCCAAAGCAAAATGTATCGGGGCTCTGGCACTGCAGGTAGAGGGTCTTCCCACAGCACACAGGTCGGATGCTGAATGCTCAGCTGGTTTGTGTCTGCGCATAAACCCTGCCACGGATTCAGTTTTGTTCTGAGCAGAGGGCACAGGCTCCCAGCTTCTGTGGAGTGGACTCTGGATGTGGCCATGCGACACTTAACATTGCAAGGGTTGCACAAAATTTATCATTCTTAAGGCCACACAACCATGAGGACCAAGGACACACGATATCCAGGTGGGGTGCTGTGCACTGATAATCTCAGCACTGGGCAGGCAGACAGGAGGACTTCTGGGCTTTGTGCCCATCCAGGAAATTTAGCCAGTTTAAACCCCGGGTTCAGAGAGAGACACTGTCTCACAATCTAAGGTGGGAGAGAATAAGAAAGAAATTTATGTTGACCTGAGGCCTTCACACACACACACACACACACACACACACACACACACACACACACACACACGTGTGTGTGTGCGTGTGTGTGTGCATGTGTCTGTGCATGTGCAACTGCATGCACATGTATACATAAAATCATTTGCTATTGCTTTCTTTGGTGATCTCATACAAATTGCTTTGAAAGGGTATGGCAGATCTTCAATGAGCATCATGTGACCAATCAATTTTGCTGTAGCCAATTTGCTGACCAATCATTGCTCTAGCTCTACCTTACTCAGGATATGGCCTGTTTAAAAACTAACACCTGAACATGACACAGACAAAATTCTGGAAGGCTCCTTGGAGGCTACCAAAGTTGTTCTTCAGCATTTTCTTTATCCATTATGCAAATTTTCAACTTATTAATAATTGAAATGGCAACACATTAATAATTAGGATCTCCATTACAAATCTGACCTTTAATTGAATTCTATAGGAATGGATTGAAAAATGAGCCTCTTGATTTATGCAAGAATAAAGGTTAAAAACCATTTCCAACTCACTCTACTCTTCTTGTATTTGTTAAATCAGAAATACTGGAAGAAGACCTTCCTCTAGGCATCTTCTCTCTCATTTTCTGGCGCTTTGGATAATGAGGTACCAGCAGCCCAGGATCCTGGAGTTTTCAACGTATGCTCAGCAGTCTCAATTCTGGGGCAGCTGGGACGTGAGTGAAGCCTCACTTTTATCACTCATTTCCTTGAAGGCAAGGTGCCAACCGACTCACAGTCATAGGGACATCATTAGGAGAAGGGGTACTGTGTCGTGAATGGCTGTCACATGGAGCCGGAGAGCCTCTGGCTCCTACTTGAGGAGCTCAGGGAACAGCTGTGAGAACACTGAGGATCCTGACTTCTGCTTCTGGACTCTGACCTGCAGGTGGTTTACCTTCAGGAAAGGTGATGCTCTCTTCAATTACACACACACACATAAAGTGTACCTGCTCATACTGCAGTGTCCACAGGAACACAGACAGACAGACAGCCCAAGAAGAAGACGGAAGTGCTCAGCTGTGTTACTGGCTATTCTGCCAGACACACCTGCAGTAGTTCCAATGACACGACTGTTTCCTTCCCTCTCCACTTGTCTCCAGAAAAGTATTGACCGTACAAATTTGTGCTCAGCATGAAGATTTCTTGAAGGAGTAAAATATTACTTGTGGGCAAAACTGAAATGGGTTGCATTATGCTAATGAGTTTTAAGTAATGATTGATTTTTAAAAGAATTGCAAAGAGCTTAAATGCAACCATATCATAAGCCCAGGCAGAGCTCAGTGTTGTCAAACAGCCCATTGCTGACGTTTAGGATTAGGAGATTGCACAGACTCACTTAGAGTTTGAAAACAATTTTTTAAAGTTTATTATACAAGGAGCTGAATCAATGTCTCAGTGGTTAAGAACACTTGTTGTTCTTCCAGAGGACCCAAGTTTGGTTCCCAGCAGCATGTCACATGCAACCCAACAGCCTCTAATTGCAGTTCTGGGGGATGCAAAACCCTCTTCTACCTTCTAAGAGTACCCACGCATACATAGCTTATGTGCACACACACACACACACACACTAAAATGTTTTTGAAAGTGTTCTTACACTGTGGTACATAAAGGGCATTTTCATCTTTGTACATACTTCCCCATGGTCTATACTCCTGCCTTTCTCATGCCTCTCTTGTACCATTAGTCATCTTATTTACTTAAATATTTTCACATCCAATTTAATTTGTATGTATATGATTTTATGGTGTATAAGTCTGGGATTTAGTGAGGTCACAAATGAGAAAAGACATTCATGATGTTGTTTGTCTTTCCAAGCACACTTATTTTTCCTGCAAAGCTCTGCAGGGCTTGGAGGTCTTCCAGCAGTTACCTGAAGAAGGGGAAGTGGCCTGTTGCTGTTAATTCCCTCCTGCTGTTTTCTAGGAGTACAAAGAGGAATGAATTATGAGTGGATGTTTATAAACTTAGTGGGATTTGTTTTGCTGTGGTTTTGAGTAAAAAAAAAAAGTATGGTGCTATGTCACTTGCAAAAAGTGGAAACTCCTTTTTGTTTTGTTTTTTCTCTTTGTATTTATTTACTCACTTTACATCCTGATCGTACCCCCTCCCTCTCCTCATGGTCCTACCATCTGTCCCTCTTCCCCCCATACCCTCTCTCCTACTCACTGGGAAAGGGGAGCTCCTGACCAAGCCACTCCAGCACATCACATGAGGACTAAGGGCATCTGTTTCCACTGAGGCCAGTAAAGCAAGACCTCCAGGGGGAAGTAATCTAAAAGCAGGCAACAGAGTCCATGTCACAGACAGGCTCTACTACTGTTACTAGGAGACCCACATAAAGCTGCCCATAGGCTGCATCTGTGTAGGGGGTCTAGGTCCAGTCTATGCGTGGCCCTTGCTTGGTGCTTCAGTCTCCACAAGCCTCCTGGGTCCAGGTTAATTGACTGTTAGTTTTCTTGTGGGGCGCCTGTCCCCTCCGGGCACTTTTAGCCTTTCCCCCTACTCTTCCACAAGACTCCCTGATCTCCAGCCAATGTTCGGCTGAGCCTCAGCATCTGTTTTGATCTGGTGCTGGGCAAAGCCTCTCAGAAGACAGCTATGCTAGGCTCCTGTCTACAAGCAGAGCCAAGTAACCTGGATAGTGTCAGGGCTGGCTCTCTCCCATGGGGTGTGTCTCAGGTTGGGCCAGGCATTGGTTGGCCATTCCCCTAATCTCTGCTCTACATCTTTCTTTCTTTCTTTCTTTCTTTCTTTCTTTCTTTCTTCCTTCCTTCCTTTCTTCCTTTCTTCCTTTCTTTCTTTACATTTTTAATTTGTTATCATTTCTGCTTTATCATTATCCTTGCACATTTTGTAGGCAGGGTGGATTTGGGGTCAAAGTTTTCGTGGGTGGGTTGGTGTTCCCCTCCCTCCACTAGGAGTCCTGTCTAGTTAGAGGGTGGACTCTTCAGTCTCCATGACCCCTGCTGCTAAGAGTCTCAGCTACAGGTACCTTCATGTCCTCCTACCCTGTCTAGGTCTCCAGCTCGCCTCAGAGATGCCTGTACCCAAGGTTTCTCTTCTCTTCTCTTGGCAAGTCCTCACCCCCCTGCATCTGACCCCCACCTTCATCCCCCTCTGCACTCCCTCTCCTACCCTGTTCCCTATCTTCAGCCATTTTCATTGTCTGTTCTATTTCCCATGCCAAGTGAGATTCAAGCATCCTCCCCTGGGCCCTCCTTGTTACACTGGGTCTGTGAATTGTAGTATAGCTATCCTATCCTATATGGCTAACATCCACTTATGAGTGAGTATATACCATGCATGTCTTTCTGGATCTGGGTTACCTCACCCAAGATGATCTTTTCAGTTCCATCCATTTGCCTGCAAATTTCATGCTGTCTTTATTTTTAATAGCTGAAGTATTTCTAGTTTCTGCTGCTATGAACACAGTTCAGCAAACGTCCTTGCTACATGGTGGAACATCTTTTGGGTAAATACACAGGAGTGGAATACCTGGGTCTTGAGGTAGAGCCACTCCCAGTTTTCTGAGAAAGCACCAGGTTGATTTCTAAAGTAGTTGTACAAGTTTGCACTCCCACCAGCAACGGAGGAGTGTTCCTCTTTCTCCACATCCTCGCCAGCATGTGCTGTCACTTGAGGTTTTGATCTTAGCCATTCTGAAGGAAGTAAGATGGAATCTCAGAGTCATTTGGATTTGTGTTTCCATGATGACTAAAAATGTTGAGCATTTCTATAAGTGTTTCTCAGCCATTCAAGATTCCTCTGTTGAGAATTCTCTGGTTAGTTCTGTGTCTCATTTTTAATTTGATTATTTGGTTTGTTGGTGTTTAATTTCTTGACTTCTTTATATATTTTGGATATTAGCCCTTGGTCAGATGTAGGATTAGTGAAGAACTTTTCCCAGTCTGTAGGCTGTTATTATGTTCTGTTAACATAATAGGCAAGGCAAGCCTTTGCCTTGCAGAAGCTTTTCAGTTTCCTGAGGTACCTTTCATTAATTGTTGATCATAGAGCCTGAGCTATTGGTGTTCTCTTCAGAAAGTTGCCTTCTGTGCCAATGATTTCAAGGCTGATTTACATTTTTCTTCTAATAGATTTAGTGTTTATGTCTTTATGTTGAGGTCTTTGACCCATTTGGACTTGAGTTTTGTGCAAGGTGATAAATATGGATCTATTTGAATTTTTTTTACCTGTAGAGGGAATTCTTATACTTTGAGGAAGGCCTGGAGCTCTAGAGACCTCGTTGTCACATAGATTGAACTTGAATGTATGGTTTTTCCCTGAAGACATTATTCTAATTTAAATTATGAAAAATTTGGAAATGCAGTAACCTTCAAGTGTTCTGCATGTGCTTGGGTGTGAAGAGCTGGGAAAAAAAACCTTGAAGATCCAGAAACAGCAACAGTCACTTCGTATGTCACCTCAGGGAGCGTCCTAGGTTACCCTGAGAAGGCAGGACCTTGACAATGTTGCTGTGAGTTGTAAGAGGAGAAGCGGTGTCTCAGTCCCAGGTGCTTTCTTGTACCTTTGGGATATTATCCTCAGTTATAGTCAGACTTTCCCTTCCCCCACCGCAAGACTCCATCCTTACCCAAACTCCTGTGCAAGTGAGAATTAATGTATCGTTTAGAGTACGGAAGACTGAGACAAGGCCACCAATTTGTTGTTCTGTTGTGAGCAAGTAGGATAAGCCTGGCATCCCAGTGAAATGGATGGTCTCACAAATGTTGTTTCTGTGAGAGGGCAAGGAAAAGCCGGGTTAGGAACAAGAGAAGACACAGATCAAGCTGGCTTTGGCCTTTTCTGTACAGCTGTGTAGCAGTGTGTGCACCAAGGAAGCAAAGTGTGGGTTCCTGCATTGACTAAAAGTCTATGAGAATATATGTGCTACATGCAGGTCATATACTCACACCTTAACACTTTCGTTAAAGGACCCAAGCGTCTTTAGACTTTGGTACCTGTGAGAATCTTGAAGCTGCTCCCCTTTGGATGTGATGGTGATACAGTGTTTGATTGTGGCTAGATCTTTCATATTTCATAGCCCAGTTGTGTCTGACCTAGTGACCTAAAGACCTAAACTGCCAGACACTGTCATCTAAAGGGAGTGCATACTCTACAAATACCTTCTCCTGACTATAGAGATGAACCTGTGTTGGTCATGGGCTGCCAGCCTACTTAAGGCAGGTTGAAGCCTTCCTCTGTCCATCTCTGACTCAAGCTTTGCTAGTTATTGGCCATGACTGCTTGCTAGCTCTGGCCAGCATTCCTACTCTCTGACCTTGCAAGTGTCTTGCCTGCTATTAATTAGAATATATTCCCTCTGTTCTCACATTTACATGACCAGCTTACAGCTTTACCATTGTGGAAAGCTGACTCTATAATGAGCACTAAGAGGTAGCTGTAGTTTTTCTTGCTTACCTCACACTTAGCTCCTTATTTACGAGGTGCTCTGGGGTAGTCTTCTAGGTAGAAACTTCTTCCCAGATGTTGTATCAGAAGCAAAGATGTACAACAGAAGCAAGGATGTACAAAAGGGCAATACATACTCTTCAAGAGCTTTGGGGGTCAGTGGGGCAGCTAGCATACTGTCATTGGCCGGAGCCCTACCTCTCATCTATTGGGGTTGATTGCCACAGAGCCTATTATAACCACTCATATTCTTCTTCCTCAGTGTTCTAGACTCCATTGCTTTATTTGTGTGTTTGAGTGTTTTGACTACACGTAAGCATGTATGCACTGTGCATACCTGACCGTGACTAAGATCAGAAGAAGACGCTGCATCCTCTGGAACTAGAGTTAGAGACAGCCATCATGAGGGTGCCCCAGAGGGTGCTGGAGAGCTAACTACTGCCCCAGAGGGTGCTGGAGAGCTAACTACTGCCCCAGAAGGGTGCAGGTGAGCTAACTACTGCCCCAGAGGGTGCTAGAGAGCTAACTACTGCCCCAGAATTGTGCTGGTGAGCTAACTACTGCCCCAGAAGGGTGCTGGTGAGCTAACTACTGCCCCAGAAGGGTGCTGGTGAGCTAACTACTGCCCCAGAAGGGTGCTGGAGAGCTAACTACTGCCCCAGAAGGGTGCTGGTGAGCTAACTACTGCCCGAGAAGGGTGCTGGAGAGCTAACTACCGCCCCAGAGGGTACGGGTGAGCTACCTACTGCCCCAGAGGGTACTAGAGAGCTAACTACTGCCCCAGAAGGGTGCTGGTGAGCTAACTACTGCCCCAGAAGGGTGCTGGTGAGCTAACTACTGCCCCAGAAGGGTGCTGGTGAGCTAACTACTGCCCCAGAAGGGTGCTGGTGAGCTAACTACTGCCCCAGAAGGGTGCTGGAGAGCTAACTACTGCCCCAGAAGGGTGCTGGAGAGCTAACTACTGCCCCAGAGGGTGCTGGTGAGCTCCCTGCTGCCCCAGAAGGGTGCTGGAGAGCTAACTACTGCCCCAGAAGGGTGCTGGTGAGCTAACTACTGCCCCAGAAGGGTGCTGGTGAGCTAACTACTGCCCCAGAAGGGTGCTGGTGAGCTAACTACTGCCCCAGAAGGGTGCTGGTGAGCTAACTACTGCCCCAGAGGGTGCTGGTGAGCTCCCTGCTGCCCCAGAAGGGTGCTGGAGAGCTAACTACTGCCCCAGAAGGGTGCTGGGGAGCTAACTAGTGCCCCAGAAGGCTGCTGGTGAGCTAACTACCGCCCCAGAAGGGTGCTGGGGAGCTAACTAGTGCCCCAGAAGGGTGCTGGTGAGCTAACTACTGCCCCAGAAGGGTGCTGGAGAGCTAACTACTGCCCCAGAGGGTGCTGGAGAGCTAACTACTGCCCCAGAGGGTGCTGGTGAGCTAACTACCACCCCAGAAGGGTGCTGGAGAGCTAACTACTGCCCCAGAAGGGCATTGTAGTCACATTGCTTCAAGTCCCCCCTTTAAAATATTCTATGGCCACTCACAAAATATCTTGAAATTGTTTCTAAGATCTACTTTGTAGAAATAGAACCATTAAGACGTTTCACTGGTATTCTCTGTAACAAAATCAGTTACATGCAATGTTATTTTCCTAAATTTCCACTTATGTCTTAGTTAGTTATAATGATTATCTACTATTTTGTAATTTAGAGATACACAGGATCACTGTGTTTCTGAGACTGTCAAAAACAAATCAATGAACCCAGGGGTTCAGAATCTAGCTTGGCCATAGAACACCACCTAAATATGCAAGAGCCTGGGTTGCATTCTAAATACTGAAAACAAAACAAATCAAATCCAATATATCCCACCACCTTCTCCCGTTTCCAAATACTCACTCAACATACTCCATAGGCATCTCAGAGGCCCCCTGAAACCTTTATGACGAAAAGCCAGCTGTCTTATAATATGGGAGCTTCGGTCTTTTCACCCACTGTCTTGTGGGAACTGATAGTCAAGAAAGACAGTGCTCCCTAAGAGGCCCAGTGTAGGATCCCACCACTCCCTTGGAATTAACCGTGGGAGACGAGAGCTCCAAGCCCATCTGTGAGGTCACAGCTCTAACTTGTCATCATTATGTCAAACGTTGTTGTATAATAAAGTCTTGCTTCTTCCTTACTCTACTAAAAGTTCCCAGTGGTTAAAATTTAGTACAAATGGGAATAATTTCACATCCCGGATGCAGCCAGAACCAGAGCAGCATTGCGACATCCTTTTTTTTTTTTTAGGTGTGTTCACATTTTTATTGTCTTTTTTTAGAAGCAAAATTGCTGAAGAAAGCAGGACTAGTTAAGCAACATAAAACTAATGTGCTTAGAAAAAGCTAACATT
Organism: Acomys minous; assembly: GCF_964271855.1. Taxonomy (NCBI): domain Eukaryota; kingdom Metazoa; phylum Chordata; class Mammalia; order Rodentia; family Muridae; genus Acomys; species Acomys minous. The sequence goes on along the minus strand of NC_140486.1, from coordinate 7,036,797 downwards.
TTATTTTTATGTGAACAATCTATTTATTTTTGAGATTTTATTGATAAGATGCTTTTACAAAGAAATAAGTGATATCTGAGTATAGTCAATTTTAAAACTAGCAACATTCTTAAGATACTGGCTTCTTCTTCTCTCTGGCTTCCTTCAGTCTTGTTTTCTCACTAGTCCTGAGTAACTGTAGGTCTGTCACCTCGTGAGTTAGGTCTCTGTGGGTGGCCTACTGAAGGGGAACCAGAGTAGTGTAGAAAGGAGCTGGTGTGACCGTGTGTAGCCTTCATCTCCACTTCTGTTTCTGGTAAACCAGCCGTGGTATATTTATACACTGTGGACTTGACCTCTGCAAACCAGAAAGACACCTGCAAAGCAGCTAGGAGAGCTATCCAAGCTACAAGGACTAGCATAGTTCATGATAAACCATTACTAATAAGAAACAATTTTTTGAGTTGAGATGGTAGTGACCATCCCTAAAAGAGCACCCAGCCATTCTTAGCTCTGTGGTGGAGACCAGAAAGGCCTGAGAAAGACAATGTGGCTTAGCCAGCCTGAGAGAGGCCCAAGAGTGCATGGCTCTATGACAACCAAGCTAGACTCAGGCTGTGTTGTGGTGGATATGCAGAAATAGAGACAAGATGGCATTCACCACACGAGTGAGTGTGCCTCAGAGGAGATGCAGAGAGCAGCTGGGAGGGGAGCTTAGCCTCCAGGACGAGTCCTCTCCAGCAGGAAACAGAGCACGGAGACCAGCTCACTCACAGCCTGGCTGCAGGACAAGTAGGACCCAGGCTGTTGGGACTTCACAGGACTCTGAAAAGCAAACAAGAAGGCCGACTGTGTGAATGTTAGAGAAATGGGCGGGTCTGGCAGCCGGAGCCTGGCACTTCCTAATGACCGGGTCCCTGTGCTTCTGGGATATGGTAAGATGGTCAAATCACAGCCCGAGGGCTCTTCTTGAGCTTTCTTGAGGCCTGGCAAGCACCATCAGGTCTAGAAGTGTGTGCGTTTTAGCAAAAGTGCAATCGTTTTTGGAAAATGAGATTGAACAGTGTTTTCACTTACATGAGGCATTAGCTGCTGCTATTACTTTGCTTTAAAATGACAGATAATTTAAAAATATTTTTATGTCCGGTTAGCATGTTTATCTGAAGGGACTTCTGTTTATGTACTCAAATGGGATGACATATTGTACACAACCACTGCTAACATTTGTGGATCCAGGCAGCAGAGGTTGCACGGTACTGGGTAGTGATTATCTCTCAAGCCTCATGACCTAAGTTCTGAACCCAAGACCCACACAAAGCCAGACGCACAACATATGTGTCTGCAGTCCTAGCACCCCTATGGGAGGAGAGGATGCAGGGACAGAAGAGTTGCCTGGACCAGCTGGCCTGCCACAGGCAGCCATGAACGCGAAAGACCTTGTCTCAAGCAGAATACAAGCTGGGGATCGGATCGTCCTCTGGCTTCTGCATACATGTCATGGCGTGTAGCCTTATCCCTCCAACAGGTGCACGAGATGGAAAGAAAGATTTGTCAGAGTCACAAAACCTTCCCTACACACCTTCCAGGATGATAGGCCCTGACCGTTGCTCTCTGAATATGACTAGAGTTCTTCTGCCAGCTGAACGCTAGAGTAGAGTAAATAGTCACAAGAGTAGGTGAGACCCAATAATCATGAAAAAACTGGGAAGCTGCGTCTTGGGGGTGATTTCATAATGCTGACTGCTGTCCATAGACTGATTTGCAGACATGAACAATTCCTCAAATACGCATCTAGTGCCCCGATCTTCTGTCTAATGGAAGAAGCTATTGTTTAAGTGTAAAGAGAGCCATCAGACTTGTCCAGAGGCCTCTACTCCCCAGCAGAGCTACTGGTGTCAGTGGTTTGCCAAAGTGTCAGTGTCCCGAGCAGTTAACAGAAATTTTGTGGATGACTACAATCAAGTGTGTACAGACTTTTGACATTGTCAGACATTTTCACCTACAGCATTTGTATTCAAGAACCGAACAACACTGTTACAAAAGAGAGGAAAATAACACATATAAAAGTATCAAAATGGCTTAAGAAAATATTCTAGTTGGTGTTACAGGGTATTTGACCCCATCGTGATCGCTGAGGTCGTGAACTGTAAAAATCTGTGTTTTGTCTGGTGCAAATGAGCCCTAGCACACACCTGTAATCCAAGAGCTTTCTGTACACAGGATTCATTAAAGTTAGCCCTGGGTCAAGAAGTGGAGCAAGACACCAGCTGACAGGGATTGACGAAGATGCTGAGGCATTCCTGCCAGCCTGAGAGAAGCAGCTTGTGCTGGGCAAGACCCAGGGCACGTGCAGCACAGAACTCCAGACCTCTTCCTGGGACCTCACCTCCAAGTCCTGCTGTGAGCTGAGTGGAAAAGGAGTGGATGTAGCCTGCATGGGTTTCTCAGATAGCTGGCATACGAATGCTACCTGATATCTTCTGTGCATCCTTCAGGCAAGGTCTGAATTGGCCAGATAAATAAAGGTGAGAGGCAGGCTGGGGTCACCAGAGCAGGGAGTATTGGAGAAACGTTGCCTGCACAGTGGGACTCCACCATGGATATGCACTGACTGTACTACTCATCCTTCCAGCAGATAGGGTACCCAGCCAGCAATAACTATAAAATTGGAGCTGGGTAGCAGGCTGTGTTTGTAAAGGGCCTGTTATGAAACATGAGGGCCTGAGTTCAACCCCCAGAACCACATTTGAAAAAAATAGGTAGGCATGGCTGAAGAAAAAAAAAGTATCTTGTGTATTGTGTAGATACAGGACCTGTTAATAAAAAAAATAAGACCTATAGGAAATGGTAGAATAGAAGGTGGGACAACTGGGATAGAGCCAGGCATGGGAGAGTCGTCCAGGAAGATGTGAGGAAGACAGATGCATGGTACTGAGCAGAAGTGACCAGCCACATGGCAGAATGCAGATTAGTATAAAATGTGTTATTTCAAATTATGAGGTTGTCAGAAAAGAGCCTAGTTATATGGCCTAGGTATTTGTAAATATATTTTGAGTCTCATGAGTCATTATTCTGGGAGCTTGGGGCTTGGAAGAAAAATCCACAACATATGGTGGCTCACACTTGTAGCCTCAGTTCTGGCATGGGGGGGGGGGGGCGAGGGGAGGGTGCTGAGATGGGAGTAGCAACCCTGGGGATCACTACAATACTGGCCTAATCTACTTGGTAAACTTCAAGCTAGTGAGAGACCTTTTCTCTGTGTGTATGGGACCTAAACAACACTCCAGATTGTGCACTTAAAAATTGTAAAATATTTATATATTTATCTCTTGTGTAACATCATTTCACTCTTAACTAGAAACAGCTACAACATGGACTATATCAGTTCCTTCTAGGTATATCTTGTATTTCACTAATTTTGTCACTTCATTGATGTCAATCTATACGTATATTACTTATTTGAGGTTTCTAGGAATAAACTCACAGTAATACCAGATTGTTTGATACACTTCCAAAGTATTTCCTTAATTTTTTTTTTACTTTAAAATGTTTATAAGCTGAAATGATGACTGTGCTACAAATTAGGTAAAATGTCATTTCATCATTCTGATTCTCTCCTGCCTGAAGGTGAGTCTGATTTCATGTCCAGAGGGCAGTTTTCTCACAGTGACACCTTTCACACGCCAGATGACCTGAGGGATGCTGAGAGATGTTAAACGCTATGTTGGGAAGGTGACAGTTTCTGTATCTCAGACTATAAGCAAATACTATGGTATCAAGCAGATAATTCATCAGACTGAGGTCTTCCTCCATGGCCAATGTCCACCTATGGGCAGGCACCCAGTTGATGCTATAGGAAGGCAAGCCACCTCTCATGGACAACTGAGACCAGTGAACTCTGCAGCACATGACCAGCAGTTACATGCTCCAGGGAAGAGGTTACAGGTGAATGTGAGACCTCTATTCTCCGTGTCTTCAGCTGCTGGGCTTCAGTGCCTTGCTAAGCTTAGTGGTGTGCGTATGCCTGGCTCCATGCTCCCCACAGGAAGGATCAGCCTTGTGCGCAGAAGGGCTTAGAAGTCAGGTAATCTAGGAACACACAAGCACACAGTTTTCCAGCATTCTAAACAGCAAACAGTCACTAATGATCCTCAAGATGATACTGTAGACAGACGATGTCAGGCTATAATCTGTAAACCACAATGGCATTTTTTCATGTATACAACTTCATCTTTATTCATATGAACTCTCTATTATTTAAGTCTGCAATAAAATAGACAAAACCATCATTTATTTTATATTTATATTTCTTTTATCAGATTTACATATGCATTATAAATGTATTATACATATATATCTGGTATCCACAAAACAGAAGAAGTGAACTGACTCCTTTAAGCTGTCCTCTGACCTGTGTGTGTATGTGTGTGTGTGTGTGTGTGTGTGTGTGTGTGTGTGTGTACATGAGTGCTCCCTATCACACATGTGTGCACACAGGTAAACCTTAAATTTTGATAAAATAAAATAAGATTCAGTATTTGAAAACTTTGATACTAACTTTCATAATATCAAGGAACCTTACGTTTATTTTTTATTTTTATTGAAATATATGCCTGCCTGTCTGTAGAAGTATATGCCACATGTGTGTGGCTGCCCACAGTGGGCAATAGAGGACATCAGATCTTCTGGAGCTGGAATACAGATAGTTTTACAACCTGACATGGGTGGTGAGAACTGAAATCAGGTCTTCTGGAAGAACCTAGGAAGAGTGCTCCTAACCACTGAACATCTTTCCAGCCCTTAAAGCTTGTCTTATAACTATACAGTAATAATTTTCTGTGGTGATGCAGACAGCATTTAGGTGAGTGTATATACTATGTAAGCATCCCAGCACTGATATATCCCTAACCCTTTATGAACTCTGTTTCTGTGTGTGATTGTGTGTTTATGTTATGCGCACACTCATGTAAGCACCAGGAGGTCAGAAGTGTAAGTCAGGTGTCTCCCTGTGTTGTTCTCCATTTTCTCTATGGAAACATCAACTCTCACAGAATCTGGAGCTTACCAATAAGCTAGACTGGCTGGCCAGTGAGGCTCAGGGATCTCTGTCTCCACCTCTAATACCAGGATTATAGGTTCACAGAGCCACACCTGGCTGTATTTACATCCACCCTGGAGGTCCTAACTTGGGCCTCAAGCTTGTGCACCAGATGCTGTATGCGCTGAACCATCATCCTGCCTCCTACACACACTCATTATGAAACACTTTTATTGCAAAAATCCACATTATCCAAAAAGCCCCTAATATATAAACACTAAAGAAAAGAAAGTGGGCTATTCACGTAAAATTACACCTGCTGACAATGTTTAAATGCAACATATGAAAATATGAATCAGTATTCACTTTCTGAGTGTGACGCCTATTATTTTAACACTTGGGAAATTATTTGCTTATTATTCCCTTTAAAAGACGAACTGTTATGGTTTCTATGCAATCAAAATGGGCTTTATTTTTACAGTGAACAAGCTAAAGTGCTTTCTTGTAGAGTATTTGGTTGTATTTTCAAAATATTTGATCACCAATTAAAAGCCTTGTGTCTGATAAGTTCCTAACCCACTGTGCTAATAAAACAACTTCAAATTGCAATGTCATTTTTCTAAATGATTATCTTTTGTGGGCTAATGGTACCTTTTCTCCTTTAAAATTGTTATGGGTCTCTGTAGTGATGGAATATTCGAGAAGATAATTTTTGATAAGTATACTCCTCTCGGCAGGGACAGTATGGCTGAGCATGCTGCTGCAGGTTTGAGTCTCCATCCAGCAAGGGTGTTCTGCCAAATTATCTCAAGAATTGTGGTTTTGTAGAGAAATTCCATCATCCCTGGACAAGGCTGTTTATCTGTGGGGACCCGTCAGACCCTAACTATAGACAACAGCTTAGCAAAATAGGCCTGGCTGGCTCCTGGGCAAACTGAGGAACAGCCCCTACCCCCTGACACTGGGGAGTCCTGAGCCTGACCCGCTTTAAATTCACAGTCTGAAGCATCCTGAATTATATTTGTGGGTTTGTCTCTGGCTGGGTAACTGAATCATGGAGGGCAGAACTGTTGGGGTGCTCAGAAGTAACGGGATGCTAAACATGGTGACAGTTGTCAGGGGCTCCACAGCTGCACCTTTTAGCCACTGTCTAAACCTTCCCAGTTGAGCTATCTATAGTCAGAGCAACAGTCCTAACTTTATATTACCTCAAACTCATCAGTGACCACTGCCTTCCCATTGGATTGAGCTCTGGGAGTATCTAATACAGAGTCAGTTGCTCTAGGGCATAAAACTTGGGACAAGATGACCTGAGGACAAGTGTGCACTGAATCACATGTTTACATGGTTCAGCTAGAAAACAGAGAGTTCACAGCTAACAGCCCAAGGTGTGGCCTGTTCTCTCCTCTTATGGATTCTGTGCAGCTCTATGCTAGGCCAGGCACTTAGGTCCTTGGATGGAGATCTGGTTGCTAGACCACAGAACAACACATAAGAAACTAGTCGTTTAAGAGGCTAGATCACAAGAGCTGTCTCTGTCTCTGTCTCTCTGTCTTTGTCTGTCTGTCTGTCTGTCTGTCTGTCTGTCTCTGTCTCTCTCTGTCTGTCTCTCTGCCTCTGTCTCTGTCTCTCTGTGTCTCTGTCTCTGTCTCTGTCTCTCTCTCCCTCCCTCCCTCTCTCTCCTTTCCCCCTCCCCCCACCTCTAACAAAGAGCTAAGAAGCTGTGTTGGGTCTTCATGGTCCTTGCTATCTACTCTTCCATGCTTCCAAATTCCATGTTGGAATTTCCAGCAGTGATGTAAATGTTGGGCGTGGCTATGAGTGCCTATAACCAGGCACTGTAGGGCGGAGACACAGATGGTCACAGAGGTCATTGGTGATCATCAGGTCCAGTGTTGGCTGTAAGGCAGAGACAAGGTCGCTACCTGAGCTGTGTCTCAGCCCTTGGGTTTCTTCTCATGCCAAGCACAGGCATGTCATAGTTAAAGGGTTTGTAGCCTGCATCCCTCTCTCTCTGCCATGTACATCTTTCTATCCTTGTCTCTAGAGTAACAGGCTTTTGAGTCATATACGATGCTTTTGTTTTTGCATTTTCAGAGGTACAGAATTATCAAAATTTATGCTTGTTCTACATCAACTAAATTACTTTTATGCTGTTCCATAAAGTAGTTTTTGAATTTTATCTAAAATACATATCAAAGAATTACTTTGAGAATTACCTTGAGAAGTATTTCTCTTGTGTACACTGGCTACACACTGTTACATGGAGTAAGCATACTATATATTTTATTGCTTTCTCATTTATGAACCTCACATCATTTTCTCTTGTTGAAAAATATACTGAAAATAACATCATTTTATTTGTTGAAAGAGTACTGCAAAGAATATAATTGCACTTGACCTGTTTTTCAATCACGCATATAGTTTTATATAATATAAATGTAGAATTGAAATTGACAAGTTGAAAATGACAGAGATTTAAAATGTTGACAGAACCTGGCAATTGCCTTCTAAAATGCATCTTAACACAAAGCCACAATTTATCAAAATGTAAATTTCCCTCTGTTCTCTGCCCATAGCAGGTTTTCAAGCAAACAGTAACTTTCATGTTCAAAATTAGAGTATTTATGTCGTTGTTCTCCCATTTTCTCTAATAAAAACCTTATGTAAAAGTTTCTTTATGGCTATTCCCCCATTAAAAGGTGATTTTTAACTTTGTCCTTGAATTACCTTTTATCTCACTATTAATTACCTGTTCTGCGAAGCTCACTGCTTTTTGGGTTGTCCTGTTGCTACTTTGTTTCTTCTGTTACAAATACTTTTGAAGGTTTCTATTGTGCAAAACATCTCAAATTCTTCTTCTTCTTCTTCTTCTTCTTCTTCTTCTTCTTCTTCTTCTTCTTCTTCTTCTTCTTCTTCTTTTTCATTTTTCGAGACAGGGTTTCTCTGTGTAGCCTTGACTGTCCTGGACTCACTTTGTAGAACAGGCTGGCCTCAAACTCACAGCAATCTGCCTGCCTCTGCCTCCCAAGTGCTGGCATTAAAGGCGTGAGCCACCACTGCCCTGCTAATCTTCTTCTTAGCTCAGAGTTTTTTCACTGAACTAGAGAGCCTTCCATATTCTACAATCAAAACCTAAGCTTGGCAGCTGGTGAGGCGGTTCAGTGGGTAAAGGCCCCGGGATGGTGGGGGAGATGGCTTAGCAGGCAACTGAGTTTCCTAATCTGTTTCTCTGTTATATTTTGTAGCTTAAAACATTTGCGTCTTTTATCTACCTGGAATTAAATGGTTTTAGGTAGGCTAGAGCTGATACCCAGTTTCTCTTGGAGCACAATCACTTAAAAAGGACAACTGTTTTCCCTGTGTCTGTCCTGTTGGCAAGTCTCATATTCAGTGTCTTCCTTGCCAGGTTGGTGTTTTGATTTTTCCATCACAGAGACTTATGCCTGTGCCACAATCACAATGTTGAAACATTCTGGAAAGCAGGTGAAAGGCATGCATTTGTCCCAGGATGTAGGATTGATCAGTTTGCTTGTAGTTGGAGGACACTGGACAAGGACTTCCTTCACATCTGCCCCTAGCTTGCTGTCCCCAAAGCCATGGGCCATATGTGTAATGGGCCTAAGGAGCAGTGCCCCTTGTGTTTCCATAGCTGAGGAACTGGTCTGTTCAGGTAAACACGACCTAAACAGAAAGAGCCCTGCTGCTTTTCTGTGCCTTCATCGCACTGCCCAGGCTACCTCTGCTTGGCGGACACGCCTGTCAGCACACAGCCATTTGTCCGGTCTCCCTAGCTTCTAAGGTACCATTTAGGCAAGCATTCTAGTTTGCTTTTTACTGCTGTGACAAACACTGAGGCCAAAAACAACTGAAGGGAGAAAAGAGGATTTTTTGTTTTGTTTTGTGTTTTTGTTTTTGTCTCACACTTTCAAATCACAGTTGCTTCTTGATAGAAGGATGGTTAGGGCAAGACCCAGGTAGGAGCGGAAGCAGAAACCATGGGAAAACGATGCCTGCCAGATCCCTCCCTCCAGCCTCTGCTCATCCAGTCTTCTTATACAACCCAGGGCCATGTGCACAGAGCTGACACTGACGGGGTCTTCCTATACCAATTAATAATAATAATAATAATAATAATAATAATAATAATAATAATAATAATAATAATACCCCCAGGACAGGCTGACAAAGGTTCCCCCGTGTGAGACTTCTTCAGCTAATCCTGGTTTCTGTCAAACTGACATATGACTATAGCTAGGAAAGCACACGTCCTCATTCCCTCTGTCTCGTGATACTTTATGTTCTATTATTATAGTTATTACAGTCATTCACTCAGAGTAAACTCATTTCTAATCTCAGGCTTGTTGTTTCATGCCAACAACATGGGTAGGCTGTGAATGGCCAGCAGACAGCAGAGATGGATCACTCAGTCGAACAGCAGTCGAGGGTAGACATGTAAAGGATAATTGGCTATAGACAGACTAAAAAAGAACACACCCAGGTTTCTGCAAGCGCTGCACCAAGGTTGGCACTGGGTTTTCTGAGTTCCAGTGGCCGAAGTCCCTTGATGGGGCTTACAATACCGAAGAGTGTGGACCTCTGAGAGTCAGCCATCCTATGGATCAGTATTCCGTGCACTTGTCCCATGTATTATAAGAGCACTGAAAAGAATCTCCCACAATCCCTAGCAAGCCCATCTCTGTGGAGCCCTATAACTGAGCAAGGAAATGTTGTGTGGACAAAAAAAGTAAAAAAATAAAAAGGATAAAGGTGCCCTCTCCAAATGCCTTCCTGGAAACAAAGACCAAGGAGGCCTATAAGACTTGGGAAGTAAACAAAACAAGTCTCTGGAAGTTCCTGAAACTTAGAAGATGTCCTCAGCCCATCCCAAAGGTTACACAAACAGTGATAGCTGATAATGAGAGGATTCTGGTACTAGCAGAGCTGTGGGCCAGCTGTGTGAGGAGCCCCAGGGATGCAGCTTTAGAAAGCTGTCACCCTCCTGAGGTGGGCTGTGCACTGATGCAGCTGCCTTTGAGTCATGCATGGTCTTGTTGAGTAACCAGCCCCTCACTCATGCTTCTGTAAGGAATTCCAATAAACCCAGCAATTCACTGATTTGATGGAATCATCACTTTGGTCTGTTGTTGTTGCTCAATTTGGGGTGAATGAAAGCTTGTTTTTGTCTCCCTGGGAAAAGCCACCAAGCGGGAATTTTTATGTGACTGCCGCAGAGTCTTTAAAAGAGCAGAATTGTCCTCAGGGGGAGAGGGCCACTGGGGAATCTTGGAAGCAAGTTCTTCTGAGTTGTTGGAAAATATTGACAAAGGCAAAGAGAGCCTGGGACCACTGTGGCCCTGAGCTAGGGAGGACAAAGCAGAGGAATGGAAAGTCCTATTCACTCCTGATGACAGGCTGGGATGGGTTACATGCCCACTGTGAAAAGATAAATGCAAGAAACGTCCATGGAAATAAACCTGGGTGGCTGCCTCAGCCGTGGCAGTTCAGTGTTTTGATCTTGGATTTAATAAATGGCCACAATAGCCAGAATGTAAAGAGGAAAGCTAAAACTATATAGAGAAAAATCGATTGAGTCCCTGGAGGAGAGGTGGGGTGATTATTCTTAGACAAAGGAATTGCAGGACAGCTTGTCGACCACATAATTGATGAACAGACCAGTAAATTTAAGGGACAAGAGCTTAAAAATAAACAGGGTCTGGGTTGCATTAAGTGCCTTATTCCAGCCTATGGTTATGGACGTCTGTGATAGTTTTGGTGTAGCACAGGAAACCCACTTGGAAACACACCCCTGTGTCATCTTTCAGAAAGCCCATTTCTGACCTGGAGGGTTATCCATCTTCTTGGATAACTTCAACTCCCTTCCTTTTGCACCCCCACAACCCATGTGCTCTGTCTGAAGACCGTTCATCACAGTGCATGTTGGAGACCCTTCTGAAGGTTTTGTCTTCTGCACTGGGTAGCTAGTTGGGGGTCATTACAGCCTAGGGGCCTTCCTGCAAAAGAGCAAGGGGTGGTGTGCATGGCACTGGGTGGTGATTTTAGGTCTTTTGAATGTGGGATAATTCAGAGATCTGAGAGAAAAGGGAGGAAAGGGAAGAGGAAGTATGTATATTTATATATATGGATGGATAGAAAGACAGACAGAATGTGCATGTGTGTGTACATGTATGTGTATATGTATGTGTGTGCACAGGCATGCACATGCCCACATCCAGCCCAATATGCCATACAAGCCACAGCATCACCTTGGCTGTTGCCTTTGATATGCCTTGGCAGTCACTATCTTCCCTGCAGAGACTGAGAAAAACACACAAGACCTTTTAAACAATATGAGCTTTGGGGACCCAAGCCGATTCTACATGTAAAAACCATGAGAATCAAAAGTAAGGAGTCTAGAACAGGTAAGACGGGGCAGCATACACAAGTGCTTGCTATGTAAACCTGGTGACCTGGGTTCAGATTCCATGGCCCACAGTGGAAGGCAAGACACGGCGCCTCAAAGTTGTCTTCTGACCCTACATACACACCCTGGCATTCATGTACCCCCACCCCCGACACACAAACGCCACACAATAACAGCAACAAAGGTAAGAAAGCTGAGTTCTGCTAGTTGCTGCCCTTCTCCTGCATCCTACAATTTACTTCCAGGCCTTTTCACTTAAAGGAAGAGGTGAGGGATGGAGTGGACACTTCAGATGTCACATCATGTGAGACAACACATTTTATAATGATGCTTGGCTCTTATGGTGGGAACCTTAATGTGTCTTTGATTCAGTTTTAAGCATATGAGTTGAGAACGACCTTGGCTCTGATGCCTCACCTGGCCTAGATCCTTTCATGCTAATTTTCTTTTTAAAATGTACATGTCTTTTTTTTTTTTGCAAGATTTGGGGGCACCTAGGGAAGTACTTTTGGGTACTAGGTATGCATGGTACACATGAGAGGCCTTGGGGAAGGACTGATGCTTTCACTTTTCAACAGCTCTCAGTGTCTTCTTTTCCAAGTAAAACAGAAGTGTTTTGAGGAAAGCATATACCTCTGAGGAAAGGTGGCTCATTGCTCGTGTACCCTGCAGCTGGCATTGTCACTAGGGCCGTGGCATGTGTTGTTTACTGGTCCGCAGAGTGCCGGAGCTGGTTGGCAAGCAGGTGCTGCTCTCCCTTGGTTTGCTAAGGCAGCCTCCTACCTGGAGCAGCACACCTGCTTCCACATCACATCTGAAGTGCACATCCGCTTCCCAGGTGCAGGCATAGCCACTGTGGTTGTTACCAGCTCCCTCTGGCAGGCACAGGGTGACCAGAGAGCTTCCTCAAGCATACCATTCACTGGACAGAGGACGACGTGTCACCCTCCCAAGTAGCGTAGTCCACTCACCTTCGAACCTTGCCAATTTTTTATTTATTGCTGTTCTTCTGAGTATTTCTGACAGATTCCACTTTGGCATTTATAGTCTCATGGAAAAAATAGAATTTATGCTCTTTTTAATTTTCAAGTATCTATTATGGCTTATTGTAGAAAATTGAATAGAAAAATGACTAATCTCTTTTAGTAAAATATACCTTTACTATTAGAGAAAATACAATATTAAGTTGTACTTCATTTTAAACACAAAATTATTCAGCCTTTAAACTTATGAGAACAAAATATTATAATTCTTAAACTAATGATAAAATGATTTTCATATTCAAACCTTGGTTAAAACAATTGACAAATAAAATCAGATACTAATAGTATCAGAATGCAATAGATGTTAGGACCATGTCCCCACCGCTGAGGCTACTGGAGAAGACGCCTTGTAGAGCATGTTCATTGGCCAAGGACTGATTTCCTTCACAAATATTAGTAAGTCATTGAGCCTTCCCAGAAGCCCAGTGTAAAATGAAACATTTTGTCCTGAGAGTAAATTGAGTTTTTATTGACAACGTTTGATGAAGCTTCTTTCTTTTAGTTTTCTCTTGCTGTAGTGTACCTCTGGCAGATGCTGTTTCCTGTGGTCTCCCCAGAAATTAAAACCGCACCACCCTCTGCTTGCAATTTCTCAGTGCTGAGAATCTGACAACATCTCTCTTCTCCTTTTCACAAATCATTTCCCAGATTGGCTTAGTTCTGCAGTGCTGTGATGAAAGTGCCAAGAGGATGTCGTGATTTCATCTGGCTCATAGTTTCAGGAGGATTGCTGGGTAGGCATTAGCCCCATGAACTTGGGCAGAACATTTTGGCAGTGGATGCGCAAAAGAACATCTTGAAAGGGGTTAAGAGAGGATGAGAACACTCAACTCTCAGTGTATACATGTGGGAAACTGCCAAGGAAGGAAGGAAGGAAGGAAGGAAGGAAGGAAGGAAGGAGTGTGGAGGGAGGGAGGGAGGGAGGGAGGGAAGGCAGACATGTCCAGGGATTGCTGCAAGGGACAAAGCAAGATTAATCCTTCAAGGACACACTCCCTGGGACTCCTTCTTCCAACTAGGCACCTCCCCCGACCTTTTACCTTCTATTAATGCACTCGGATTATGAATCTAGAATGGTATTGAGCCATTAAGTCAGAGTCTCATAATCTAATCCCTGGGGACAACTTCAGAACCACGTCCAGCAACTCAATCCTGGCCAGTCTCACACCCAACTCTATACCCTCCAACCGTCACATTCTACCCTTGCTCTCCCAAAAAACCTCATCTCCATCTCAGAACACTGAACACAACCAGCCCCTCTCTGCGAGCCTCTAACAGTTCCAAAACTGTTCAAAAGCCCACGTTAAAAGTCTCTTGTGCTACTCAAGGCAAATCTTATCAACGAATCAGCTTCTCGTGGCTCTAAATGCAGTACTTGGGACACACTGTGTCGTGAGGCAGGTCTCAACAGGCTCGGGTAGCTTTGTCCTTGTAGCCTTGCCCTTTGCTTCCTGCAAGGCTACAAGGCCTCTCACCTGGGCTCTCATATCCTGTAACTACCCTCGACAGACATTCTTTACTCCTGTCACCCTCAACACGTTGAAGTCTACATTACAGCTTAGTCTTCACCAACATAGCTTCCCACATTATGTCTCAGAGCTTCCCACAGCGACCTTCCTAGGCTTCTCCTTGGAAGTCTGGATAGACACATCCATGGCAAATAATTTTTGCATTCTACATAGCTGTAAAACCAGCATCATTTGTTTGACCACATGGTCTGTCACCAGGTTAAACAGTAGCTGATTGTCCTTGGACCAGAATTACATTAGCCTCTCAGTGCCTATGTGTCTGAGCCAAGGAAAATGCATGCCCGGGTTCCTCTGTAAAAGTCTGAAGCCCTCCTCTCTTCTAAAATAAAAAGCCTTTCCAATGATGTTACAAATTTACACTTTGAATCTATGATGGAGCAGTGCCTGCAGCATCTGCAATGTCTGATTAATTCCTGAGATGCTGTTAAGGCATCCCTCCTCCTCCTTTAAAGTATTTGGCGTCTCATTTACCATAATCTCTTTAATAATCTTTCTTACCCAAAAATTTCTACTTGCTGTCTTTCTGGCCAAGCTGCACATTTTTCAGATTTTTACTCTTGATGTTCACTGTAAATCTTGCTAAAAGTAGAAAACAGTAACTGTGCCAAAACCTAAATTCTATTGCGGCTTGAAATTTTCTTCACCAGATTAATCGTTCGTTTCTTTCTAATTCGGCCTCATTGTGAAAGCATCAAGACATAGACAGGAGGCCATTCCTGTTAACATTCTAGTCTTCTTAGCATAGATCAGTTGCCCATTACATTCTGTTTACGGCATCTTGGGCTTTCTCTATTCTGAAACTTCCCATAATTTTCCCATAGGGTAGTTCGAAAGGATTAAGACACTGCCAGTCCAATCAGGTTTAGTCATAGCAGTAGCCCCACTTCTCTGGTTCCAATTTTTATGTAGTTTTTTATTTATGTGACCAAAAGATTTATGGAAAGATAAATGAAGAAAATTCATTCAGATGACATCTGTTTCAGAGATTTCAATCCAGTTGCTCAGCTGCATGCAATTGGGCAAAATGTCGTTCTAAATGGTCAAGGCAACATAGAGCCTTCTAGGCTCCATCGCATATAGTTTAGATATTCTTCATAAATTATGTATTATTTAATTATGAATTATGTAATTATGAATACACCAAGGAATGAACCTATCCACCAAGTCAGAGCTATCATGATCTAAACTTTTCTAGAAGACCTTCCCATACTTTGCACAGGTATTCAGAGGTATGCCTGATCTTGTACAGAAATCCTCAATCCAGTTAAGTCGGTAACCAAAATTCATCACAAGAAACACAAGAAACGCCAGGTCCTTTTGTGGGGACTATATATGATGCTGAAGTAGGTAGTAATCTTCTCTAGCTTTGATAGCATTTGTCAGGGAGGTTACTGCAAATGCAAGGGACGTATATAAGGTCCCGAGACCCAGTCCTGCTCATGGGAAACCATGCATTGACCTGCATAAAGGTGGGACAGGAATGGGCAAGAACACAAGACGTGCTTGCCAGCGGATGACACACTTGACATCAAAACACAGTCAGAGCATCTCAGGGTGCTGGACGTGACAGAGGGAAGTTGCTTCTAGAAAGGCGGTGAGCCTTTCTTCCATAGAACCAATCGATACGGAGCCTTGACCACTTTGCATTTTCTTCTTCCACCATTTTTAATCCTGAATACACTCAGTGCCAGACAGAGTGACCTATTATCCTAATCTATACATACAAACTGATTGCATTCATGTCTGAGAATTTTTTCTCTCTCTCTTCTTGGGGGAGACTCATATTTATAAAACTCAGCTTTCATGGCATATAGTGTTGCTATTTACCACAGATGAGAGCAGCCAGGTCTAAGTTAGGTGCAGTGTGCAAAACAGGAAGGAGGGAGACCGAGACAGGCCCTGGTGCCCTGCAAGTGACAGCAGTGTAAGGTGGCTTTTGATCTGTTATAGTAAAATGTTGAAGATGATTTAATCTGTTTCATGGTGCCTCCACAGACTGCAGAGCTTCCCTCACTGGTGGTGTGTGTGGGTGCTCCGTGCTGAGTGACGACTGAGGAGCTCGCTCGCTCACTCTTGGCTCGCTCGCTCCTCCCTCGGATCCCTCAGCTGCGCTAACCCTTGGTGCAGACAGAATGCAAAATAATATTTTAAGGAAATTTGATTCCTCAGGTTGTTGTGCTTCCTTATACATAAATTACCCTTAAACCACAGTGGTTATTGAAATAAAAATTCCATTTCTCTCACACTGACAGTCTATCGGGGGGAGCAGGGGAGTTTCCCGCCACAAACTGGATGAGCGGAATTGGCCGCGACATCAATGCGATTATTACAGTCATGCTTTTTATTTTTAATATTTTCCTGTGACAGATTTATTTCTTTTCAAATCAGGAATATTTCTTCTGAGGAAAAAATATATAGCTCCTGTATGTTTTTCTGATACCGAAAATTACCAGACGCCAAGATGTGAATGTAAGGAAATTGAAGACCCTGGAGGGTGACCTTAAGGACCATGAAGGTGGAGAATTGTGATACAGCAGCTTAGGCAATTTCACTGCAGCTGCTTGGTTTGTGAAAAATGAGAAATAGGTTTTCTATTACCAAATATAATGAATTTCCTTTCTGTCCTGTCACAAATTGTCAAACTTCATTGAGCAGAAAGAAAGACCTGGACCAACGTTGGTAGGAGGGTGGTATGGTCCTCACATTGCCTAGAGAGGAGAGCAGGGAGAGGTGACATCACTCTACATTGACCTAAAATTTTACACTAACGTAGTTACTGAGCAAGGTCATACCCAACACTTCAACTTATAAATAAAATACTTTAAATGCTATGGCATAGGACTGTGCACATATATGTTTGGGCATGCACATTATGCAGCGTGCAAAAGTAGGGCCATGAAGAGGTTAATCGCCTCCTAGGAAAACCAAGGGGCTTGCTGAGTACCTGTCACACCTATCATGAAACAACACGGGGGGTGTGGATGGGGGAGTATAATGTCAGAAGAGCAAGTGATGTACAGCATAGTGAGGAAGAGAGAGGTGACAGCTCTGGGTGCCTGGACATCCAGTGATATCCACCTTATTACTTGAAGGTCAGAAGCGTCCAGTGTGCCAAAAGCATTTGTGTCACTCTTTAACCTATGTTGTAGAATGGCTGCTGAACTTACAAGAAGCATGCATCCTGTTACTGAAGGTCACTCTGAAGGTCGCTGTCACCACTGGAAGTATTACACTGTCCCATCACCCTGTCATCTCTTAGGAAGAAAAGATGAGGCTTTGAATTGGGTGGCAAGACTCCTGGTCCTGCTGTAGTCATTCAGAGCAGAGCTGAGTCTCAGAAGCCATGGTTTCCTCTGAGACATGTGGGGTGACTGTACCCACCTTTCGGAGAAAGAGGAGAGGCAATTTCTGTAAGCTTCCTCAAAGTTCCAGGTATGCTGGAAACACCCTAGAGCCTGCGTGACATGTGTGTATGTTTGAACAGTGTTTCAATGTGAAAGAAGGGAAAGACAGTAATTAAGTAGCACTGAGTAGCAGACATCATGAGTCAGGTAAAAAAAAAAAATGACTACTGTGACCATCTTGAATAAACGGCATCTAAGAAGGGTTTTGTTGGCAGCCATAAGAGACCCAGAAGAACTTGACATGTCCCCCAGTGTTTCATGTGGCAGACAGATGTTCAAAATGTAGACTTTCATGGGGACTGATTGCAGAAAGTGGAGAGGAATCCTGAGTTGGCTCTGTGACCACGGGTTCTGAAGCAGAAGACAGCTTAAAATACTCAGAGAAGCGAGGCTAGTTCTCAAAGCTGACCTGTGGATGCTCCATTTTCAGAACTGAGTGAACAGGGATAGGGCCAGCTGAGGGAAGCCACCTGGCGATTCTATTTTATACATACCTGCGGAAACATGGCCTGAAAACATTGCTCCATTTGATCCACAAGTGAGACAGGATCACAAACATTCTGAGAAGTTGACATTAAAAGCCATACGACAACCAAATAAATATGCATACAGATTCAAGGCACAAGAAACCAGTGCAACACGCTCCTCTGCCGCTGGCCTCAACCACACATAGCATGTTGTCTCTAACTTCAAATGAAAGTATAAAAAAAAGGCCCAGAATGAGAACACATTCTGAATTTTATACTGATATATGATATGACCTGCCTCAACCCCCATGGATCAGAATCTAAGCTTCACACATAAAAACAAACAAACAAAAAATGTGGTGTGAACCCGTGGGCTCCAGAGTCTCCATGAGTCGGTGATGAAAGACAACCCCTCAGGGATTTGAACATGTGTTATCACTTAACTGCATCACACCTAGGTCTCATTGGAGTTTAGAAGTTTCTCCTCTTAGTCACAGCCTGAGTCTCACACACGGAAATGGTACCATTCCTCCTTTTCTCTCAGAAAAGCGATCAGAAGCTTTTCAGGCCTGGCAGCCCACAAGCTACAGCTGGAAACTTGTTGGCTTGACACTTTAGGTATTTTACATTTCCATTTCCTTTTCACTGAGTAATCTTCCCTGTAAGTCTCCTTGGAGACACAGGTATTAGAGGCACAGTTCAGTTCCCTTCCTTCTGATGCTCCTGGGCTGGGGTCCTCGTCACAGGGAATAGCCTAAGCCTGATATCATGGAGGTGCCGCATAGCCAGAGGGTTTAGAGTCCATCAGTGTTCTCCATGGGGATGTCTCTTCGGTGTCCCAGACATCAGTTTCTAGAGCAACTGTTGGAGTTTTATCATAGAGGTAGGAGGAAGAAAGGAGGGAAACAGAGAGTAAAAGGAGAGGAGGGGAAAAGAGGAGGGAGGGAGAAAGAGATAGAGAGGAGGGAGGGAGAGGAAAGGAGGATGGAGAAAGTAAAAGAAAGGGTGGAGGGAGGGAAAGAGGAACAGTGGACCTTGGGATGCCTGGGCCTCAGCTCAGTGGTTGCCAGTTGTCGTGCACATTCAACAACCTAGGTGCAATTTCTAATACAAAAAAAAGGAAGAAAGAAAATAATCTTTTGAGGAGCTGACAGGTTTTCAAAGAAGCTTGGATGTTTTTGCCTTTCCATCAGGCAGCACGAGCATGTTCCAGTTTCTCCACCTTCTCACCAACACGCATGAGTTTATCTCACTGATGGCAGTTTCCCTACTGGGTACCAAGTAGAATGTCGGCATGGGTCCAACTCACACATCCCAAAAGATTAAAGATGTGGGACTCTTTTAATAGCATTTAGTGCTGTATGTGTATCTTTTCTGAAAAACTATCTAACCAAAGCTTTTGTCTAATTTTCTTTTTTGCTTGCTTTAGTGTTTTATTTTTAATTTTTATATATAGTTTGATCATATCCTTTCTCATCTTAAATGCCACAACCTATCAAACGCCTACCTCATGTACTTGTCCCACCCCCATCTCAAAAAAAATGTACCATATCATAACCCCAAAGAACATACAGAAAGCATGGAGCTCACTTGTGTTTGCCGCCCTTCCTAAGCGTGATCCCTGCTCTGGAGTGTGGTTGGTACACTCAGGGTCGCTCCATTGGAGATAACGGATTTTTCCTCTTCCAGCAGTTATTAATTACAAATAGCTTCTGGGTTAGGCGTAAGGCTTTGTGTCCACCTCCCCCTCTCCGCGTTGTGATTTTTTCTGTCTTGAACTTGTGTAGGTCTTGCATATGCTGTCACCCGGCTCTTTACAATCATCTGCATAGATCGCCGAGCCTTGAGGGGAGGGATGGAATAAAGACATCCCACTTAAGGCTGAGTACTCCATAGCCTCTGTACACTAATAGTGGATCTCTGTGTTAATTACCACGTACTGCAAGAAGATGCTTCTATGGTGAGTGCTGCAGGATGAACTGGTCCATGAGTACACAATATCTCATTAGGAGTCAATTTGTTGCTAGGTTTATTTAGCAGAATAATATAGGTTTTGCCCTAGGGCTCATGACCTATGTAGTCTCTGGTTCTCGGTCTCCTCAACAGTGTCAGGTATGGGTTCCATCTCATGGCATAGGCCTTAAATCCAGTTTTTAAAGGTGATTGGTTACTCTCATAATGTGTGCCAAGATTGCCCAGTGTGTCTGGCAGGCACATCACTATTGTAATTCTCAGGGTTTGTAGCTGGATATAACTCACTATTTTTCTCATCCTTCCAAGACTACAAATGAAAGAGAGATAAACCTGTTTTTGTTATGATCCCAAGTGTGGGATCAGAACGGTCTTGTGAGAGAACAGGTGAGGTTAATCTATTAGAAGACCAACCACCTTGTGCAGGAGCTTGATTGTTGCCAGCTGAAAAGATCCTGTGAACAGACTCTGGGAGGAGATACATAAATGAGCCAAAAACTGGAAGCGGGGCCTTTGGAGACTCGGCATAGTTTTGGCTGTTCATCACTCCCCAAGACGCTCCTAGAGAGAACTGCTCAAGAAGGCTTCAGAGCTCAGGGCTTCTACTGAGGTTCCAGATTCTGGTTACTCCAGGTTCCAACAGAAGAAATCCTGCTGATTACACCAGGAGAATTATTCCTTGGAACTGATATCCTTACGGTTTTGTTATTGTGTTCCTTAATCTTCTTTTCCCATTGTTTTGGTTAGTCAGGTTATAAGTGATGTATGCTCGGTTAATAAGTTGTAATAAAATATATTGGTTAAGAAATTTGAGCCTACATACAAATGCTAATCAGTAGAGTTGTTATTTGGGTACCATCTTGATTTTCTATGTTTGATTATATAAGTATGTGTATTCTCAGCAATAGGTTTTTACCATAAAGTTTTAAAGGATGGTCAATAAAATTAACAATGACCTGTAGTGCTTGTGGGTGACTTATGGCACCTTGCAGGCCAATGACTCAAAAATGCAAGTCATTCCTGGTACCGGGGGAGGGGTTACTTGATAGCATAGGATGACAAGTTGGGGGATTGTCTCATTATATAGTAATTGCAATGAAAATGTCAATACATGTATAAATTTTAGGAAGCATCTATAATACTAGATTTCCATTCAGCTTTTCAAACGATCCATGCCTCCACATCTTCCCTCATTTACCCTGCCCTCCCATTCCTCTCACCATTTAGTCTTCCCATTTTAGCTTTTCCATTTATCTATTTATCCATCTATGACACTATATTTTACTTTTCATCCCTTGTTTATTTTTTAATCAGATCATGTGTCTTTTATGAACAAACTTAGTGAATTTTTGGACATTCTAAATGTAAACCTCTTATCAGATGTGTAGTTGGCAAACATTTTTTCTCATTGTATGTGTGTTTGGTGAGATTCAATTTATCTATTTTTGTTATTTACTTGGACATTTGGAGTCATATCTCAGAAACTATGGCCAAGGTCATGAGCATTTGTATGGCACTCTTTTCCAGACTTTTGAGTTGGTTTTCATATATGATATGATGTGAGGTAGGAGTCAGTGTCTATATTTGTATGAGATGCTGGTTGCCCAAGTACCACTTATTTGAAGATCTCTCTCTCTCTCTCTCTCTCTCTCTAATCTATTCTATTTCTATAATCTATTTATACCTAATCTATCTTTATCATTTATTTATGCATCATCAATCTATCTCAATTTGAAAAACCAAAAAAATCTATCTCTTTATCAATTATCTACATTTCAATCACCTATTTACAAATTATATGTATGTATATATATATAATCTACCTGCCATCTACCTATAATCTACTATTTATTACCTACCTGTCATCTATCTATCATTTACTGCTTGTCTATCTTCATATGTCACCTGTCTCTAATTATCTGTGCACCAATCTTTCCTCCATCTATCTCCCTTCCTATTTCTCAATATATTTATTTACACAGATCTCTTCTACTATAGAACCTTGTACTTAGACCGTGTCATTACTGAACCTCCTCCCTCCATTGTTCTGTGACCTTTTAGGATTCTCTTCTGCACAGTCACAGTAAACTTTTTCTTTTTCTTTTCTTTTTTTTTTTTTTCCTTCGTGATTTTTCCTTTGCCCTTGGCTCTAAGAATTCACATGCAGTCACCGAGTTCCCTGGATGTATAACATTCATGAAATTGGGAGGTTTCCAGTCGTAGTTTCTTTTACCTCCTTTTCTCTCCTTCCTCTCCCTTTCCTGGTTCTCCCTCTAGCCACACTGCTAGCTTCATGGCCCCTTATGCTCATCTGTGGCCTAGGATCCCTACGTTCACTTCTCTTGGTCCTTTTTATCCCTGTTCTTTGGAATACACCTTTTCTGACTTTGGGGTAACTGAATTCTTTTTTCTCATTAACATCTACTATAGCCCCCCCTGGCAAACTTCTTATTTCAACTCTAATACTTTGGGGTACAGTGCTTTTGTTTGTGCCACGTCTTACCTGAGTTCTAGCGTTTTATGCTGGCACTCTCCACTTCCGTATCTTCTAACTCTCTAACTCACGTACCCTTTAAGTTGCTGACAATGCTACAAGGCTTGCTTTGAGGTCTTTGTCTCCCAACCCATCAGCCCTCATCCTTAAGCAGCATCTACCAATGCCCTGCTTGGGCATCACTGGTGTCTTTATGTGTCTAACAGTTCTGTGTGGGACACGTGGCACTCTGAATAGTGCATTAGAGCAATAGAGGACACCAGATCCATCTTTTACTCTAGGTTACATAGTCCTAAGTGTTTCAGATGCAAAGGTATACCTCGGAATATGCTACTGTTTGTTTAAACACTTTGTCCTTGACATTAAAATTAGACCAACAGACACGAAATTAATATTCTCACAAATGGTAGAATTTATTCAAGTTAATAGATCCAATACTATAAACCTACATGTGCCGTGATCTCATGGTGTTTCCCAAGAGATCATGCAGTAGCATTAAATCACTGCAGATCCAAATGCTGAACAGTTGGAACAGTATCTCATGATGGAATTTAATGTTCAGAAGTAAGTCCCACCTGTCTGTAGTATCAACTGTGACTCTCAACGATGGGAAAAACAAACACAACAACAACAACAAAAACAAAAGCAGAATTAACTGTAGCATAATCATGTCCCAGAGCTGTCACCCATAAAAAAAGAATGTCTGAAATTATTAATTATACTACTTCTCAGATGTGTTAATGTTATCTTAAGTAAAGTAAAATTATTAAAATAACATAACTGCTAAAATGATTTATATTTGAAATCATTTTTAAAAGCTAGATTTTAAGACTTTTCTCTTAACTACAGAGCCCTCTAGTGGAGTACTGGATGTCAGAAATAAACATGTAGAAAAGGTCACTTGGTCCCTTCTTTACTGTGAGCATCAAATCTGGGTTTGGACACATCACTGAGAGAAATAACTAGTCTTAGCTTTCGGTTATCTTAGCAAAAGAAAGAATATACCACTTTGGGGAAAAGATACGCCATTTAAAAAAAAGAATGCTTAGTGTAGTCTTTGATATGTTCACACATGAATATACTGTATTTTGCTCATATTTATTCACCTCAATACCCCTCTTACTCACTCCAACCTCCTCTGGAGCTCTTCTCATTATGCCTTCCTGTATTTATGGCTTTTTTTTGTTTTAACCTGTTGAGTTTAATTAGGGTTACTTGCACACGCATGGATATGGGTTTTTAAACTATATTAATTTGTTATTTATTAATATTACAAGTTTATTAATTATTTGAAAATATAACAATGAATTTGATCATGTTCCCCAACTCCTCACTGATTACTCCTCTACCTACACACCCAATTTGTATCCTTTTTTAAAATTTGTTATTTTATTTTATTTTTTAAAATGTACTTATTCACTTTAAATCCCAATTACAGCCCCCTCCCTCCTCTCCTACCCTCCCATCCTCTTTCCCCTTACCCCCCTGTCTCCTCAGACAAGGGGAACCTCCCCCCATTCTGTACCAACTCAGCCCAGCACATCAAGTCACTTCAGGACTAAGTCATCCTCTTCCACTGATGCCAGACAAGGCAGCTCTGCCAGGGGGCAGTGATCCGAAGGCAAGCAACAGAGTCCATGTCAGAGACAGTCCCCTGCTCCACTCACTAGGGGACCCACATGAAGACCAAGCTGCCCATTGACTACATGTGTGTCATGGGCCTAGGTCCAGTCCATGTCTACTCTTTGGTTGGTGCTTCAGTCTCTGTAGGCCCCATGGATCTATGTTAGTTGACTCGTTTGGTCTTCTTATGGAGTTCCTATTCCCTCTAAGTCCTTCTATCCTTCCCCTACTCTTCCACAAGACTCCCCTAGCTCCTCCTAATGTTTGGCTGTGGGTCTCAGCATCTGTTACCATCTGCTGCTGAGTGGAGCCTCTCAGAGGACAGCTACGCTAGACTCCTGTCTCCAAGCATGGCAGAGTATCACTAATAATGTCATGAGACATTATTGGCTCTCTCTCTCCTATGGGGTGTGTCTCAAGTTGGGCCGGTCATTGCTTGGCCATTCCCTCAATCTCTGCTCCTTCTTTATCCCTGCATATCTTGTAGGCAGGGTAAATTTGGGGTAAAAGGCTTTGAGTGAGGTAACACAGACCCAGAAGGACACATCGTGGTATGTACTCACTTATATGTGGATATTAGTACAGGATAACCACACGGTAATTCACAGACCCAAAGAAGCTAAGTAACAAGGGGATGCCCAAAGTAGGTTGCTTGACTCCCACTCAAAAGGGGAAAATAGAATAGACATCGGAAGTGGATGAGGTAAGGAAACTGGGTGAGCGGGGGTGGGGGGGGGTGGTGTAAGGACGGGGGAATGGTGGTGGGCATCATCTGTGGTGATAGCAGGAGGAGGAGGTGAGAGGGCTGGGAGAAAGAAGGGCAGTTGAGACAGGGGCATCCCTGGGACAAACTGGAGTCCTGAGACAGGGCTGGTTTGTTATTTTAGACACATCAAGTCCAGATTATACCGTTATCTAGTCTTGAGGGAGGGGCCATCCACTATAGCATAGTGAGCTCGAAGCGGCCACATCCCTAAAGAAACCTACTTCCTTCTCCTAGCAGCTATCAGCGGCTAATGCCTCCTCAGCTAGGAGTGGGAGTTTATGCCCACCTCCTCTCTCTCTCTCTCCCTCTGTCTCTCTCTCTCTCTCTCTCTCTCTCTCTCTCTCTCTCTCTCTCTCTCTCTCTCTCTCTCTGGATTTTTTTTTCTGGCTTGAATTTGCACAGGCTTTGTATGTGCTGTTACAACTTCTGTGTGTTCACACGTGCAACCGCCCCCTGTTGTTTCTGGGAAACCCTGTTTTGATGTAGTCATCCACCTTGCAATCTTCCCACTAGTCTTTCACAACAATCCTTGAGCTTTGGGAGGATAGAGTGTGCTACTTAGGGCTGAGCACCCTGAACCCCTCTCATACTCTGTACACTGATCAGTTAGACCGTCTCTGTGCTATTTGTTATCTACCATAAGAAGAGCCCTCTCTGATGAGAGTTGAGATGTGTGGGAATCTTTGGATGTAACAATAAGGCATCAGAAGTCAATTTAATGCTGTTTATGTATCAGAGCAGTCACATAACATCACTGACAAGGTGAGAAATGAAAGAAAGTTGAGATCTCCCAATTGCTGCTGCTGCTCCTCCTCCTTCCTCTTCCTCCTCTTCCTCTTCTTCCTCCTCCTCCACCTCCTCTTCTTCCTTTGGTTTTTGATTTCTCTGTGTAGCCTTGGCTGTTCTGGACTTACTTTGTAGACCAGGTTGGCCTCGAACTCACATAGATCCCCCTGCCTCTGCCTCCTTGAGTGATGAGATTAAAAGTGAGACCCACCATGCCTGACTACCCACTTGCTTCTTAATAAGAGATTAATCTCTGACATTGGGCATGGAGCTAATGATTTGGACCTTGGCCCTACGGGAGATGAGTGCAAAGTCCCTGTGCATCATGGAAGCAGGCTGTTATACTGTTAATGCAATACGACAACACATGGCTGAGAGAAGATCACAGTGGCCACTAACAATCCAAGGGTTTTTAACAGCTAAAGGCTGGTTTAGGCGAGAGACAAGAGTTAAGAGGTGACAC
This sequence comes from Acomys minous, assembly GCF_964271855.1. Taxonomy (NCBI): domain Eukaryota; kingdom Metazoa; phylum Chordata; class Mammalia; order Rodentia; family Muridae; genus Acomys; species Acomys minous. The sequence continues at coordinate 7,010,810 of NC_140486.1, read as the reverse complement.
TGGCTAGTGGATTGTGCAGAGCAGACCTCTCCTAGCATGTTTCTCTCATTTGTCTTCGACTCTATCACCAGAATCCATACTGTGGATGTCTACAGGTCCAAAAGGCCATTTCTTCCATCTGCCTCCCTCACACACTCACGTCCACTGGGCCCAGCAGATTTCCTTGCTTTCCACAGAATATTGACTATTTGAGTGACTATCCCAGGCATCACTAAAGTCTGGTGGCCACATCCTTAACCAGAAAGAACAATGTATCTCAATAGCGATGCTTACGAGTTTGCTACAAAACCTAAGCGTCTCAATAAGAACAGCATGGGAGGTTGTCTTAGGCTCCTAAGGAGTGGTGTTGATATAGTCTCTAGCTCCTGGAATGAGAAATGGGGCTTATTATAAATTCTACCTACTGGGGAGGAAAGAGTGCTCTGTGCAGGCTCCGGGGAAGTGACCAGGGGGCTTGGTACAGACTCCAAATACTGAGGAGGGAAGAGGTTTCTGGTTAGAAATCCTGGTTCCCAGCGTGCAGGTGGGGGCCTTGTTGTAGGTTCTTGTTCCCGGGGAACAGATGGGGCCTTGGTGTATATACAATCTCTGTTCTGGGGAAGGGGAAAAGGTGTTTGATGCAGGCTCTGGCTCCTAGGAAGGGGATGGGGAGTTTGGCAGGAGTTCTGGAGTCTAGAGAAGGGTCAGAGAGGTTTGTCATGTTCTGTGGCTCAGAAGGAATGAGTTTGGATGTGGTTCAAGAAGAAATGTAGTGACAGGAAGCAAAAGAGGAGGAGCATGGGCATGCCACATGGGTACTGTCCACAGCTGGGTAAGTCTCAGGAGGAAGGGAACAGATGTGACGGTGGAAAAGGAGCACCTCTGGCTATCTCTTTGGGCTGGACAGTGTTCTCTGCTGGTCCTTTGCTGTCACTGTCAGAGCTGTCTCACCCACGGCAGCCAGTGTCCTGTGAGACTTCTCAGCCAAGAGAAAAAGCCCAGACTGAGGCCTACACATACCATCTCCCAGGGACCAGGCACTCTCTTCTGAGGAGGGAGTAACGTACTTGTTACGGGATCCAACTCCATGTCCCCTCCAGTCCCAGCTCCCATGTTGGGAGTGGCTTCATCAACATCCCGTCTGCCCTGCCCCTCCAGCCTCACCTTTGTAACTGTCCTCCTCCACCTGTGTGTTCTCAACCCTGTAAATTCCAGGGAGACTGATGGACTCTCCCACTCACCCCGAGTCTCTGCTGCAGTGTTCACTCTCCGTAGTCCTCACTCGAATCCCCTGTTCACTCACCGTGAAGCACTTCTCACACACACGTCCTTCAGTGCGGCATTCCTTCCCCATTTCCCGTCATTTTCTCCAGGTGTTATATCCTGGTGTGTTGACAATGCTTGTGTTGGAGCCTGGAGTACCTTCTCTGAGTGTGTGACCTGGCAGATGAGTGTGTCCTATTTCCCTTTTCTTCCTCTTAAACTATGTCCTTGTCTATGGGAAATGCTCACTAAAGAAGCAGAAACGCCCGCCAAGAAATACTCTGTTTTCTCATCTAGGAGGCTCCCTTTGTTAATAGGCTGCCCTGCGACTCAGTGAGCTCAGCTGCAGCCTGTCAACTTCTAGCAACTTGTTAGGCATTCTGTTTTCAAATTCCTCTATCTCAGCCTCTATTTGCAACAACATCCACACAGACTCAGGTTCCACAAATCAGAACCGACCCTCTTCATTTCCTTTCTGTGGGTATTCTGCAGTTGGGTCCTCCTTCCGTGTGCCTATACCCTGGACTCCATCCCTCCGTGACCCACTCCAGAGTCACTGTCACTGTCTCTGAACCCTTCCCAGCTGTTTCTGCAAGTGAAGAAACACTGGCCCCGAGTTTGTCTTAGCGCACCCTCACTCCCTTTGAATCCTCTCTTCTAAACAGAGACTTCTAATGAATTGTATTATGTTTTACACTGCTTACCCATAATGCCCATTTCTCAGTGGGCACCATACTTTTTATTTTTTCCATACAATATATTTTGATCATGTTCTCTTTCCCACAATTACTTCTCAATTTCCCCCACATTTCTATCCACTCAACTCCATTTTCCTCACTCTTTTTTTAAAAAACACAAAACAAACAAATACAATTTTTTAAATTCCAAAACTAAACCAAAAGAAACAAAAGTCCCTTCCTCCTCCCCTGCCCCCCCCCCAATACAAAGCCATGGAGTTCATGTTGTGTTGACCAAATACTTCTGACACGGGGCCTGCCCTTGAGTGTGGTTAATGTGCCAGTGACACTTTGCAACATCCTTGGGATCAGGAAGATAGTAAAGGCATGTTATATTAAAAATCCTAATATGTCAAATGCCCTTGTGAGTGAAGGTGATAAATTCCACCCTACTTTACAGTATGAAGGTGAGCTTGAGTTCACTGGAGGATACACGTCCTTCACAGAGGTTGTGGGGAGCCTCTCAGTCATCCTTGGGAGACGATAGAGAACTACTCGGCCATCCATGGAGGCTGTGAGGGACCTTCTCAGTTACCTGTGGAGGGCAGAAGAAATACTCTGTCATCCATGGAAAATACTAGAGACCTTCTCAGTCATCTGTGGAGCCTGTGAGGGACCCTCTGGGTCATCTATGTGGGCTGTGAGGGTCCCTGTCAGTCATTTATGGAGGCTCTATGTTCCCTTTCAGTCATAGATCCTTGGCTGTTATAGTCCGAATCCGTGCTGTCTTTAACAAAGCTCATCATATACATTTACATTCTGAGAAAAATTCATTGAAAACATCTATTTGTGCCAGAGATTAGAATTTTCTGGAAGGTGGGTGCACATAGATGGCCATTGCTTCACTGTCTCCAACCAGCAGATGGCAATAGTCTCACATGATTCTGGTGTCCTGGTTGAGTTTTGTCAGAGCAGAGCAGTAGTTGCCTTTTTCCAGGAAGCCTCTGTTTTAATCACACTGACTTCTAATCAACATTTCTAATGTAACTATAGTGTGTGGGGGAGTGAAACTCAAGCATCAGTCACATGACATAGTTGGAAAGAAAAAATTAAAGGGCTAAATCCTACTTATATCCCAAATTTATAGTGTCGCCACGTTGCAATCCCCAAATAACCTTTGCCAAGTGTATATAGTAAAACACAAAGCCAGGTGGTGGTGGTACACGCCTTTTAATCCCAGCCCTTGGGAGGCAAAGGCAGGTGGATCACTGTGATTTCGGGGCCAGCCTGGTCTACAAAGCGAGTCCAGGATAGTCAAGGCCACACAAAGAAACCCTGTCTCAAAAAAACCAAAAAAAGAAAAGAAAAACAACAACAACAACAAAAACACATGTTTAAAACATTCTAAACATTTTAGCATTAATTATATGTAATAATAAGTTTCATATTAGCATTTTCACATATAAATTTGACATATTTTGGTTATCTCTGCCCCCGTTGCTCTCTCTTGTCCCCTCCCGTTCCCGATCATCCTCCCCCTTTACAACTAGTCCCTCTTCTACTTTCATGCCCCTTTGTACGTGTGTTTGTGATGTTATGAGGTTATTGAGTTGTTTCCTAGGAACAGGAGACAGGGACTATTTGTGGGCACACAGGCAAAGAGTGACCTTCCATTCCTCCCTAACTGAAACTATTTTTCCTGACATGATGTCACTCAATTTCCAGACACAAGATAGAAGCATCAGCGCGGCCTCCGCCCTCGCTCAGCGGCTGAAATCACATGAGGCGGCTCTAACTGCAGCTTGTGTTGACTGAGCTCTGTCTCCCCTCAGCCACTAGCCTGCCTTGGTGGATTTCAGCCTCTCCTCTACTTTGGTTCCCAGCTTAGTCTGAACTGGATCAATTGGTTATAATTTTCTAATTCCCACTCCCCCACCCTGACAACCTGATATTGGCTAGGGGTTTTTGTGTATTGCTGTTCTGTTGGGTGGCCAGAAACAACATAATCATGCCATTTTAACCTGTCAATTAAATAAAAAACCGCAGCTAACATAGGTATTTCGGAGTCGAACTTCTCTGGCTATTTATATCTTGAACACTATCCTACGTGCTTACTGAACACAAGGGTAGTGGGTTTTTTTTTTCATATGGGTATGAGTTCTGATACATTGAGGACAAAACAAAGCCATGGGTAAGTTAAACAGAATAGATAAGTTGTGACTTAGAAAATGAATAAAAACAAGAGACTGTGAATTGGGAGGATGCCACCGAGGCCTGAAGACCCAGAGGCAGCTACAAAGGCCCAACTCCTGCCTATTAAGAATCACCAAAGGAGAGTAGAGGATAGGAAATACATGATGTGTAGGACCACTCCGGAAGTGTTCCGGAACTAATGTAAGTATGTCTTTAAGTGTTCTTCAGCACACTGTGTAATTTGATAGATTGAAACTGTAGAAGGGGTGCACGCTCAGGGGCCTTCGGTAGTCACTAAATTAGTAAAAAAAATGTTAATATTGGCTTGAAAAGGCTTACTTTGCCTTAGATAGAAAAGGTCTGAAGGCTGACTTCTCCACTGCGCATGAGGAAACCAGAGGACTATGTTTCAGAGCCTAGGAGTGCACCAATGTCGCTCTCCTCCCCTTCCCCTTCCACCATGGGTAGCAGACATGAAGGCCTTCGCCAGGTGATAGCCCCTTGGCAATGGGGCTTTCAGGGCTGTGAGAAATAAAATTATTTCCTTTATAAATTACGCAGTTTGTGGCATTCTATAATGACAGCCAAACACGGAGCAGGGCGGGAACAAAATGTTACATTCACTCATGCCGTATGTTCACAAACTTTTTCAGCTTGATAATTTTAGGATGAAAACGGCCGAAGTCAGCAGTCTTACCAATGAGGTAACTGCAGATGAGGCTTGAAGGTTTGTTTGTTTGTTTTTTTAATCGCCGCCTGTTTCTCTTTACTATTTCGTGCTACTTAGTCTAATGGTGCCTTAAAGCCATCAAAACAATCATTGGTGTCTAGACGGGAGGGAACACGACATTATCATTTTTCAGATGAGGAATCTATGGTGGAAAAACAATGTGATTTGCCTACGGACACAAACTAAAACCAAACTAGAGTCTGGGAAAGCACACATGTGCTTGTCAGCGGAGTCATGTCGCTGTGACAAACTGCAGTATGGTTTTCCGAGTCGATTTAAGAGTGCATTTACTCTCACGCCTCCTCAGATCTGCAGCTTGAAGACCTGATGACAATTTGCCTTCACATGTGGCAGTGGTGCAGCAACAGCATTCCTTCTTCCTCCTCTTCCTCACGATGTCAGGGATTTGGGTACATTCTTCTCTTATTGCCTAATTATCTCAAAATGCTCTCCATTTAAACTCTTGGTGAGTAAAAAAAAATCACAATATTTAATTTTTCAGAATTGAGTTTCCTTTCAAACTACAGCAATACTTTGCAGTGTGGATTTTATAAAATAAATTCAGGTTAACATTATCACTATATTAAACAACATTAAATTTTAGGCATAAAGGAAGAGCCCTTAGCTTGCAATGCCTTAGACTTACCACAGGGTTGAGCTTGAGGATCCTATCCCCTGGCATGCCAAGCTCAGCGTCCTGAATAAGCAACAAGCACAGCATAAATGCCAGTTTCACAGCGACACAGCCAAATGAAGTGCCAACTTTTATTCTCTCATACAGTTCAATTATTTCTGAAAGGAAAATACAACAGTTAAAATTTGGAAAGTATGTCTTGGGCAGGTCAACAATCAACAAACGAAACCTCGTGAAATCAAAAGGCTTTTAAAGAGTAAAGGAAACTGTCAATAAACCGAAGCAGAGTCCCCCCAGAATGGGGCACAGGCTTTGCCAGATACACCTCAGATATATGAGTGGGGGTGAATATAAAAAGAATGAAAAATCTAAACATCAAGAAAATAAACACCTCAATTAAGAAATGGGCTATAGCCAGGCATGGCGGCGCACGCCTTTAATCCCAGCACTTGGGAGGCAGAGGCAGGCGGATCACTTTCAGTTCAAGGCCAGCCTGGTCTACAAAATGAGTCTAGGACAGCCAAGGCTACACAGGGAAACCCTGTCTCAAAACACCAAAAAAGAAAAAGAAAGAAAGAGAAAAGAAAGGAAGGAAGGAAGGAAGGAAGGAAGGAAGAAAAGAATGAAATGGGCTATGGCACTGAGCAGAATTCTCACAAGAAGAAATTAAATGGCCTGTAAACCTTTAAAAGTGTTCAACAGCCATGGTCCTTCAGACAAGGCACATTAAAACTTTGAGATCCTGCTCATGTCATTCATAATGGCCATCATCAAGAAAACAAGTGACAACAAATGCTGATGTGGGTATGAAGAAAGAACTTCTATACAGTGCTGGTATAAATCATGTCCAGCCAGTGAGAAAGTCAGTCAGGAGGACTCTCAAAAACAACAACAACAACAAGTAAAACTAACTCTTGATTCAGCTGCACCACCCCTGGGCATGTGTTCGAAAGACTCCCTCTTCTACTACAGAGATACTTGCCCATTTGTATCCACTACTTCTCTACTCACATGAACCAGGAAGTGGAAGCAGCTTAGATGTCCTTCAGCTGATAAAGAGATAATAGAAATGTAATACAAATACACCGTCTAATTTCATTTAGCCATAGAAAAATGGAATTATGAAATTTGAGGGTAAATCTGCGGACTGGAAAATATTATACTGAGTGATATAACTCAGGCTATTAAGTCAAATGCTGTCCCTCAGGTATGAATCATAACTTCAAATGTGCAAATGTATGTATTTACCTTGTGGTTTTTATAGAGACCTTGGAGCTATAGAGGATCTGAGAGGGGGAGGCCTTATGATAGTGGAGTTCGTAGAACAGATGTGACCTAAAAGTAGAGGGATAATGCCAAGAGATGCAAGGGTTAACCTGTGATGAGGACACAGAGATGGAACAGAGGGCCATGTAGGAGCTGGGGCGTACGAAGGATGTATGAAGAAGTCGTATGGAAACCTGCTACTTAATAAAGTAATTAAAAGTAAAGAGTCTGAATGGACGTACCTCGGATGGGATGGTTGTGCTGACCTCAGAGGCTATGAGTTGTTGAAGGAAGGAAGATACCGCTGCTGGACATGGGAGATCTCCGTATGATTGCTGGCCAGGAGGCCCCAGAGACCCTCCCCGAACAATGCAGTGCTCTTCTTTGCCCACCACAACTAGGTGGTAAGATGGGGGCGGAACATACAGAAATGAAGCTCGAACTGGGCAGCAAGCCTCCTCTCCACTGATAGCTTTCATACTGTTAGACGTTACTATGGAGATCCCTGGGAGAGGATAGTTAACAACAGGGTCAGGTAGCTCTGGACCTTGCACACTAAACTATAAACCTACCAGGAAAGATGTGACATGGTGCAGTACCTGATTTAGGGCTAAATACATTCTAGTTGGGTCTACTCTTAAGAAGGAAGGCCATATGTGGTAGATATGGTCAAAAGGCCCACAGCAGTCAGTAGGGGAGAACCTGTTGCTTCTACTTGATAAATGAACATGCCAAATTGTCAGGTATGTTTGCGCACGTGCGCGCGCGCGCGCACACACACACACACACACACACACACACACATCTACATACATGGAGAGAGAGAGAGACTAGTGCTGCTCTGAGCTTTGGTCTAATTAATTTCTTCTTGTAGTACTCAGTGTATGGTGATTAATTCAGGGACTCTTGGTTAGATATGGTGACTAGGAACAAATGACAACTGAATGCTCAGTCCTCGAGGGGGCACTCATGTCACCTCTTTCAATACTCAAGGTCCAGCTTTCTGAGGAGGAAGCTAAAAAAATGTAAGAGCCAATAATGGGAAAGTCTACTGTGAAACTGATTTCTAACCGTGTCATTGCCACCGGACTCATGGACCCACAGCGCTGTGGTTACTTACATAGAGCCTGCACAAGACTAGGTCTGTCATTGGATGCAGCTTGTGTCCTGAGAGTTACTGGCAGTCCATGGCTGCTGGGGACATGACATCATTGTCTTCAGTAGCATAACCACTGGTGAGTTATCTGTGCTCCAGTAGAGAGCTGCACACCCATGACCATGTGAGTGACCCCACTAGTCAAAACAACCAACTACATAAACAAACAAGCAAACAAACAAAAAGCAGGACAGTGGGAGACATACTTTTTTCGAGGCTGGAAGGAGATTGAAGGGAGGTGTAGTGGCTGCAGGGTGGGTGAAACTGTTAAGGAGTTTTAAAGAAACATTCAGGGAAGGATTTCAATAATTTGTGAAACTAAACCATATTGAAGGATGTGATTTAGTAATATTTGTTACGGTTTGTAGCATTTTAAAGTATCAAAAGTGCATTTTAACATAAAACTTCAAAAGAGAAACTCTGAGATACTGAGGGAAAGCTCCCACCATTAACATCCACGTGGAGAATGTAGTAATGACTTCTCTGTGTTCACCACAGTGTCCCCCGAGGAAAACTAAGACAGGACAGGCAAAGAAGTTAATTTACTAAAGCTTACCTCAACCAATAAGACCAAATTCCTCACTCCTAGGTCTCCTTTACCTGACTGGGATGTAAGGATAACATGTTATCAAATGATCTATCTTAAATAACATGATATTTAGATCTGATAAAAGCTTTGCAGAGATATTTGTTTGATGCAGCACTTACCAACGGGAAGAAAAGAAGGTCAGAGTTGCAGAGTTTATGCTCAGCCTTAAAAGTCAAATCATGTCACATATGATACTTTCATGGCTCTTTATCAGTATATTTCTAAGCAACTAGACACCTTTGCAAATAATATTTTGTAAATTTGTGTCACTATAGCTCTAGGTACTATAATACACATTCTGTGAGCCAAATTTAAATTTCCCCTCACACCCCACCTCCATTAGATGGATTTTTTCAGGTAAATTTCTGCCATATAAATATAAAACTGACTCACACATATGCACAGCATATTACTTAAATAAACAGATAACAGAAGGAGAATGAGAGAGAGAGACAACCCCCTTTATCCTGTAAGTCTTAAGATTATCTTTAAGTTTAAGGTATATGTATTTAAGTCTGAATAAAATGGATAGTAGGAAGAAGAAAAAACAAAACTAGGGACTGGAGAGATAGCTCAATCAATAAAGAAACAGGACCTGAGTTGTGTCGCTCCCCAACATTTGTGATAAAGCAAGGCGTGGTGATGCATGTATGTGACCCCTCCCCTGACCTCTGACCTCTGACCTCTCCCCCTTCCCCTTCTCTTACTGACCTCTTCCCCTTCTCTTAGCAAAACCAGTGATTCTTAAACTTCCTAATGCTGCAACCCTTTAAAACAGTTCCTAAAGCTGTAGTGACCCACAACCATAAAAATATTTTCATTGTTACTTCATAACTGTTATTTTTGCAACTGTTATGAATCATAATGTAAATAATTTTGGAGACAGAAGTTTGCCAAGGTGGTTGCAACCCACAGGTTGAGAATCACTGCTTTATATCTTGAAAAATAATCCCTGTGTTTTCTCTCCGTAGACAACATATTTCTGTTTATCTCATTTAAATGTAAAATTCACATGTTGTGCTTGGCAGTTTTTGTCAACTTGACACAAACTAGAAACACCTGAGAAGAAGGAACCTCAGCTGAGGAACTATCTCCATCAGATTGATCTGTGTGTGGGGGGGGGGGGATGTATTTGATTGATTAATGATTGGTGTAGGAGGATCTGGTACACTGTAGATAGTTCCAGACCTAGACAGGTCATCAATGAAATCATGGAAAGCAAGGCAGGAAGCAGTTTTTCTCTGTGGCCTCTGCTTCATTTCCTGCCTCCGGGTTCCTGTCCTGTCTTGCCTAGATGATGGGCTACAACTGTAAGCTGAAATGAACTCTTTTCACTCCAAGTTGATGTTGGTTACTGTTTCATCACAGCAAAAGGAAAATTAACTAGTCACACGTTTAGAGGGTTTTCTCCCTAACCAGACAGGAAAGAACAACTGTACTCTGCAAAGCTGGACAAATGACACAGACATAAATACCACCCCACAAAAGACACTGTGGACTACCACATCCACATGAGTCACTCAGTGTTCACTGAAAGGCCCAGCCCAGACAGCCACCGTACACTCAAAGGCTGAAGCTAAATCAGGTTGTACTATTTAAACACTAAACAGTGAGTAGATGAAATTAAATAGTAGGCTATGAAATTCTCATCAATTATAAATTTTGTTTTTGAGGTTTCTTTGCCATATGAATAAAAACAACCAAAAATATTTAATTTGTAAACAACTATACTGTGCTATAAATTCATACATAAAAGATATTGTGTAATACTTAAATTTATGTACCCTTGTAAGAAACTATAGTGTTTTTTTCTTTACATTTTGGGAGCAGTTTAGAAATTATAATCTCCAGCCCATGATCCATAAATTAAGCAGAAATAAAAGGAATAAATATTCGCAGCAGAATTGATTTTTTTTAAGAATTAACTGTGGATTCTTAGCAGATACTAGAAAATTACCAAACTGGAAAGAAAGGCAGGTGTAAGGGCTCAGCTGTAAATGGAATTGATTGAGGACTGGAGTGTGTGGCTCCTTCTGCTCACCCACTTGGTAGCTTCGCAGTTCCCATGCCTGGCGGGCGTTGACAGCTCCCCTCAGTGGGTGAGACCTGGGGACAAGCTCTGCAAGGCTGGGACATGAGTGCCCTGGGAATGTGCCAATTTCCGCAGGGAAAGTAAGTGTCAAATTGGAACAGAATACTGTACTGTCCCTCAATTTTATTTATTCTTCCAATAAGCTCACTCTGTGGAAAGCCAGATGAACTGCTCCTTCTCCTCTGAGGGTTCAGCACAGACGCCGGGTCACCTCATATTTTACTTTCATTTACTTTTAAGCAACATTGAGCCTGAAGCTCTTGTGGACATGAGACGACACCACGACTGAGTATTCAAGGCAGCTTTGTGCATGCAAAGTCCATGGGACGTCATGGACAGTGAGTTGCTGTCAAATGCACCTGCAAACTTAATACAAAGCATCTGCAGGTGTGGGTGCTACAAGGCTGCCTGTCAATATTTCAGTAATATTCAAAAATATCTCTCTGATAAGTATTCATTCTGGTGTTAATGGTGTATGTGAAGTTTTATTAAATTCCTCATTTGAAATTATATTTTCAATCATAAGTATGCTTATACTTTTTTTTAAAAAATTGGAAAAACTAAGTAACCACAGGGAAGAAAAATTTCTAAAAGCTTTCCTTGCCCACTAACCATTACTAACATGCTTGTTCTCTGCCTGTCGGTTTATTTTTATGTCCAAGTCTGTTTATTGCTAGTGATGCTGCGTTTCTGACTATGACAGTGGCGCCTCATTTCTACTGACCAGATCGGGACCGTCCGGCATGGCCCCTGGACAGCACCTTAGATGCCCATCCAGTGTCTCTGTGGAAAATGACAACTTTTACTTTGCTCAACAATCTTTCAGTGGTCCCATCAGTAGGAGATGCTGACAAGACCAGGGAGCCATACACGAGAGCGCTTGTGTTTCTGGCCTGCTCAGTGCATGCGCCACCAAGCCTGGTTTTTTCTTTCTTTCTTTCTTTTTAGAGTAGGTCTCTAAACTCACAGCCTCAGACTCATGAGGCAGATCAAGACTGCCTACAACTGACAGAAATTCCCTTGCTTCTGTCCCCCACCCCCTGAGTGCTGAGATTGAAGGTGTGTGCCACCACTGGCCATGCCTGGCTTCTTCATGTGTGTTTTTGTATTGAACTCTGGTCCTCATACATACTTAGCAAGCACACTACTGAATGAGCCATCATGCCAGCTCCTAATTTTCCCTTTAATTGTGTGTGGCCTCTCTGCTGCAGAATGTGCCAACAATCAGAGGACAAACCATCTTCAGTTTTCCTCTTCTTGGTTTCTTATAGTTGCTGTTTCTCAATAAGATGGCATGATCTTCTCATCACAAGGCCACCAGCTTCCCCCTTCAGAAATGAGCTCCAGCTACAGAGGTCACATATGCTGCCTGCACTAGGGAGGCGGCTGTCAGAGAGCTTCCTGGGTGAGCTCTGTTTCCTTGGACTGTGCTGCAGGTGGCTGGTAACTTACCTCCCGCCTCGTTCTTTTCCCTCTCTGTTCTGCACTTGGATGTGTGTGTATGCATAGTCGTGTGTGCGGGCACACGTGAGTGGTAGGACACACGTCTTCCTGTGTATGCCTTCTGTGGAGGCCAGAGACTGACCCTGAGAATCCTCTTCCATCATTCTCCACCACATCCTTTTAGGAAGCTGGGATTACAGCCAGGACCACACGCCAGGGATGCAGGGAGGTTCCGAGGAACTCACCTCCAGGCTGCATGTGCATGCAGAAAACTATACTGTCAGATCCACATCCCAGCCCTCTTCCCTTGTTCTTAGGGGACAGCTCTCACTCGGCATCTGCAGATGACCCATGTCCCTTGCCCAGATAAACTGAGCAGGAAAGACCCTCCCTGAATGTGGGTGGTACCACCCTATATGCTACAGTCACGGATGAAGAGGGAGAAGCAAGCTCGCCACCAGTATTTTTCTCTACTCCCTAACTGAGGACACAGTGTGAGCGGCTGCCTATGCTCCTGCTGCGGTGCCTTCCTGCCACAGTGGACTGCATCTCCTCAAACTGTGAGCCAAATGAGCCTTTCCTTCAAGTTGCCTCTTTTGGGTGTTTGGTCACAGGATTGGAAAGAAAAACTGATATGCATACCAGGAGGTTGGCCTTTCAGTAGTATATTTTTGTTGTCTCTTTGTATACAAAGTTCAGTAGATACATGGCTATTGATCACTCAGACAGACAGGCACAGTGTTCTTGTCATGAGTTTCGATTGTATCTCTCCCTAAATGCAGATGGAGCCGTGCGTGGCTCACCTGTCTGGTCATGCCAGACCCTCTCACAAGAGGTATTGATTACCACAGACACAGCTGAACTCTGTTAGGGCCAATCAGGCTAGGTTCTTGGAAAGGATTTTTAACTAAGCCTGAGGAACTGGAGATTGACTTAACTTTGTTGCTATAGTGCAAAAGGCAAGGATTTGCTTATCAGTTCCTATGGAAACAACCACTGATTTTAAGCAAACAATAACAGCAAAAATACAACATTCACAACCTCTGACCTGCATTCAGTCCTCCAGGCAAGAAGTGGATTATGAGGCAGGGTGAAACCATTTAGGAAACCCTTAAACCTTTTCTTGATTACATTTATTTACTTTACATCATGAATGCAGCCCCCTCCTCTGCTCCCAATCCCCCATAAAGATCTAATTTATCTACTTGTGAAATGAGACTCGAGGAAGACATTGCAGGGATTAAAAATGATGACAAATACATATCTCTATAAAACGGTTTAACAAAATAAAAGTGAATGTTCGTGGCATCTTTGGATGTTGTTAGACATGAGGAGATTGGATGGTGGGAGGGACGTGGTTTCTCTTTGTATAGTAGGCTCCTTGCCTTTGGAGACAAAACAAAAGCATGAGGGAGAGAAGGAAGGAGGTAACAACACAGCAGGCACTGGGACTAGCCGACCACAGCTCTGCCCTGGACTGGACTGAGTGGACATGATTAGAGACAGTGAAAGCCGGGCTGGGAAAGTGGGGTTCATGGTGCATCAGAAAGACGATGTAAGACTTAAGCCTTCAAATAGTTATGACTTTTATCACAAGTGTAGTGGCAAGTCCTTCGGTTTCTTTAAACTTCCAAATGGATAAATCACAAGATCTCACAGCAAAAGATCCCTGCCTGTGAGTGAAGACAGCTGGCCAATGTGGGTGCGCCTTGGAGATAACGCCTTGGCCAGGCATGGTGACTCCTGTCTCTGGACCAAGAAATGGCTTCAGTATTTTCTTAGATTGCATCAAAATCATCTAAGACACACAGCATGTCACCCACAACACCCAGGCAAAAAATTATGAGCTTTATTAGTTGAATTATGCTCAACAATAAAGGTGGGAGCAATTTGGAATCTGTTTTCCCCATAGCATCAGCATGACTTTTCAGCTGCCCCAGGTGCCCTAGCTGCTCTTAGATACCCCTGGCTGCTCCCAGATGTCCCCAGAAATCCCCAGCTGCTCCCAGATGTCCTCAGATACCCAAGCTGGTCCTAGATGCCCCCTAGATGTTCTCAGACGTCCTCACCTGACTCCAGATCCTCCCAGATCCCCCCAGATGCCCCAGAAGCTCCAAGATGCCCCCAGAAACCAGTGACCATGTCTCTCTGTGAAGAAGATGCTTAGGCCCAGGAAGATTAGCATTGTTCCAGTGGAGATGACATTTCCTTTGATCCTTCAAGTTGTCATTTCTCTGACTTTGCATGAAGCAGAGGGTTGGGAGCCCTGCAGCTTCAAATCAGGTGGATGGCTTCACTGACAGAGGGGCACCCCATCATCCATGACTTATGTGTACACCTGGGCCTCCTGGGAAGGGGCTAGAGACAGGCTCACTCTACTGTTGAAGGCCATGAAGATGAGTGACACACAGGACTACCTCTACCACACCTTCAAGACACAAGGCACACAGGTGCCACGGCATATTGTGAGGCCACCATGAATGCCTCTCAACAAATCTGGGCCTTCTGCCTAGCATCTTGCAATCAGATCTGGGGGAGAGAGAGGGTTAGTGATGTGACCAATCAGGTTTTTTGTTTTGTTATGTTTTGTTTTGTTTTGTTTTGTTTTGTTTGTGTTTTGTTCCTGGACAGACCATTTGATCCACACTTCAGCTTTAGTGCATCATACAGATGTGTACAAGTTTTCAAAGGGAGAACTGAACAAGGACATTTGTTTGATCAATTTTCCCATTGGCTGAGAGTGTCTACCTGTGTAGCCACCAGGGCCAGCGACCTATTAATTAATGCCCATGCCTACCCATCTAGGAAGTGCTCAGGTAAGACCTGTCCCACACCAGACACCATGCTAACAGACAATGAAGTGAGGTAACTGTTCCTTTGTCATCCTGTTGGCTTCTCAACAGTGGTAGAGCTATCCAGGGAACCAGAAGAGGACATAAGCACCCATCATGTCATGTCACTCCAGATGGGAAAGCAAGTCACACAACAGAGTATTGTATGATCCCTTCCTTGTAACTCCATGAATATGCACATGTGTGGGAAATTATGAATTAATTAATCCATCCAGTCATTAGCAGTGTTTCCTTGTCAGCTGTAGTCTTGGTCCTTTTGTGCCTGGGTTCTCTTTCTGGTAGGAACGTAGTCCATGTATAAGCAGTTCTGTTAGTGAGAACAAAAGAGTCCCCATGTTAGGAAAGAGACAGGGCAGCTGGAAGTATGGGAAGTGCGGCCATGGGCTGCAAACAGATGAAGCACACAGAGGGTTTGGGAATGGCCACTGGGACTGGTGAAGACATCAGTGCATAGGAGTCTGGGAAAGCAGCTACCTCCCTCCAAAGTCACTGTCAGAGGCTCCAGGTGCAGGGGGAGCCACTTCTTATTAGATCAGTCTTCGGAGCTTCTCAATACCAGGAGACCGGGATCAAACTAAAAAAACTGGGATGGGCAGCCTCTGATTTTTGTGTTTTTGAGAAAAGGTCTCATGTAGCCCTGCCATGCCTTGAACTTTCAAGACAGCTACAGATAACCTTCTCATACATCTGCCTCCACCCCCAGGGTGCTAGCACTCCATCATACACGGCTTATGGAGTGCTGAGATCAATCTCAGAGCTTTGTGCGTGATGGGCAAGCACACAGCCACATCCTCGGCTGTCACTTAAGCCTCTTCTGCTGTGATTGTTTCTAAAGCTCATTTGTGTGACCGGTTCTTTATTGAGTTCCTCCTACAGACAGAGAATAAGCCATGCCAAGGCCCACCCTGAGGTGAATAAGCCATGCTGAGGCCCACCCTGAGGTGAATAAGCCATGCTGAGGCCCACCCTGAGGTGAATAAGCCATGCTGAGGCCCACCCTGAGGTGAATAAGCCATGCTGAGGCCCACCCTGAGGTGAATAAGCCATGCTGAGGCCCACCCTGAGGTGAATAAATAAGAAGGTGACACTTGTCGCCATGTCACAGACAGTGCGTGCCTGACCCTCCTGGGCCTTGGAGATCACTCAGTTGATGCTGGCCTTCTCTGCATACATTTCACGATCACTGTGGCCCTTTGCTGTGAGCAATACCTCAGGCTGTGTGATGTTCATTGGTGGAATTCTTTGTTGTCTGACCTTTGCTCAGAGAAGAATTTCTTTAAACTAAATTGCAGCGAGATAATAGACTTTGTCAAAGTGGAGGAATGGGGTACATTTTGACACCTAGGTGGTCTAGAGGGATGAGGGTGTACCTCAAGGCGTAGAGGCATGCAAAGTTTTGATTTTGATTCCTAGAATCATATAAACCAAGCATGACACCACCAGGCTATCATCCAGTACATAGGAGGTAATTTTACTTAGTTCTGGGTACAAACTGTTTTCTTCTTCTTCTTCTTCTTCTTCTTCTTCTTCTTCTTCTTCTTCTTCTTCTTCTTCTTCTTCTTCTTCTTTGGCCAGCTAAGCCAGGAACCTTTACATTTTACACAACTAGTATTTAGCAAAGGATTAATACTTATCAACCTTTGACTGTGGGATTATTTAGGGTTCCCTGGAGGAACAGAATGGGTGGGATGAATACATATTAATTAGATTGGCTTAGCACAGGCTGGATGAGTCTAACAGTGATGCTAAAGGGGCTGAGCCAACAGTACTGTTCAGTTCAAGAGGCCAGATGCCTCTACAGTCCTAATCAGACACTGAAAGCTGCAGGATTCCTTGAGATGCTTGCTTTCATTGGAAGGCTGAAGAAACTGGATTCTGATGTCAGTGTAAGATGGTGTGGCGGCGGCAGCAGCAGCAGCAGTGTAGATGCACTCACAAGCCAGACGTGAAGGCAGGCAGGCAAAATTAACACTGCTTTCCTTCAGGCTTTAGTATATGAAGGCACCGTGGAAGGCACTACTCACTCTGGGGGAGGGGAGGGCCTCTCCTTCCCAGTCAGTCCTTTCAGGAAGTACCCACTCACCAGCCCAGAGAGTGAGTCTTAGTTTGATTCTAGATACAATCAACTTGAAGCCCAACATTAACTCACCATCATAGATGTACATTTGAGTCCTGTCTGCTGAACAGACTCTGTGATGTCATCAGTCTTCCCTCAAGGTCAACAGAGGCCCCAGCAGCCCTACATACTGAGATTCTTTTGTTCCTGCCTGAGTCCATGTTGCTTTCCCTACTTGGTGAAGTGTGCTGGCACATGGAGGCATTGCTTTCAGCCCTTTTCCCAGGAGAGAGGGATGTCCTTGTCCTTAGCAGAGCTGTTGCTCTAGACTGTGGTAGTCATTGAAAGGACTTTGATCCAAGGGCTGGGCACCATTTTGGCTCCCTTCGCTCTTTTCTTTTTGCACATTGATAGCATTAGCCAGAATCTCAGGTCCATGATCCTTTCCCAATGCTCTGTGGGTGTGACTAGAGGCAGAGGCATCCTCCTGGGGTGGCATGTGTCCTGGATGGAGGAGAGGACCTGTCACTGCTGGATCACCAGCACGTGCTGTCCTGTCCTGAACCTGCACGGAGAGACAGCCACTTCTGCCATCACACAGGGCTCCCCATCCCTGCCTGTCCCTGCTGCCCCGATTGTCTGTCTCTACACCAGGTTGGTGTTTGTGTCTCTGATGCTAATCTAATCAAAGTCTAGCTCAATTAAGATGTTTGCTTTTAACTAAGGGCACACAGTTAATTGGTTATAATTCTTTATTATTTTTATAAGCCCATACACAGAACATGAGTTGATTCTAGGTGAATATAAGCATGGGAGGAGCTTTTACCAGCTAGATGGATTTGGAAGAAGGAAGTATCTGTGCACGTCTATAAAGAAAAGGAAGCAGTGATGCCTCCACTATGATCTTAAGGTGCAGCCGTCCATACTAGGTCTCCTGGGCAGCTTTCCCCCAGGAAATAAGGTAGACTTAATCCAGACATTAAACATCATAGAGGGGAATTATATTTGTTTCAAGCTCAGTATAATCTGCAAGATAACAACTCATCATAATGGAGCAATGGAACAATCCCCAGAAACTAATTGTTCCTGTTACCTGTTGATGCTTGGACTGCAGAGCCAGCCAGACACGGGTGCATGTGTGAGTTTCTTCTCACACTGCAGTGTCGCCGTGTTTTAAATTCTTACAAAATGCTCCATGGATAGATAAGAGCTTCTACCTCAGACAACGGCAAGAGTATAAAACCCTCTGAGACAGAAATTAAAAAACAGAACAAACCCAGTCTTAGCTTTTTTTTTTTTCCTCCAGCAGTCCAGGCGTGACCACTGTGATCAGAGGCAAGGATTATGTCATTAAAGTCAACAGCTTTTTCTTGTTCCTGCTTATAAACGTCTCAAAAACATGCGCACAACTTACCAAGAAATGGTCAGTGAAGTCGGGCTGAGGAGGTGGCCCAGCACGAAGAGCTCTTACTAAGAAAACACGAATGTCTGAACTCAGACTCCAGCTCCCTTGTAAACCACCAGGATGGCCATGCACACCTGTAGCCCCTACACTGGGCAGTGAGCATGTGGAAAGAGAAGGAGGGTTGCTTAGATGGCCGTTCTGCCTGCCTAGCTCCAGGTCCAGAGAGAACCCTTGTCAAGGGAATAAAGTCAGAAAGGATAGAGCAGGACACCCTCTGTCTTCCTCTGGCTTCTGAGAGTGCACAGGAGAGAATACCTGCTCAAATACACACACACACACACACACACACACACACACACACACACACACACACACACACACACAGTGAGTTGATAAAGCACAACTTAATTAGGAACCACAGAGAAGCATCTAAAAGTGAGGTTGGACCTTCAGTCCTAGGAGGCTGAGGATGCCTGTGTATATCACAAACACACGAAGCTGGGGTTGATGGAAGCTCAGCATCTTTCAAACAACCTTTCAGGGAATGATCTCATCTACTCTCTTCAGAGGCGAACCATCCACATCTAGAATGTTCCGTACACCCAGGGCCCTGGGTCACAGCATGCCCAGTCAAGAGTCAGTGGCAGGATGTGGTGAGAGGAGCCATGCAGGAAGTGAGAGAGAACATGACAGCGCTGCACATAGTGGCACAGTGCAGGATGCTGCCCCACAGCCAGGTGACAGTATAGACAGCTGTGGCTTCTCAGGGAGGCTGAGGGTCCTTAGTCTCTGAATATCGTCTCTTCTCAGCTTCCCTTTTCACGTTGACTCATATTGCTGCCACTTCAGAGGCAACAAGTCTTTGTGCCAAATAGCAGTGGCCATGTTCCCAAAACACAGATTCAGGGGACCCTTACATCGAGTGCTCCAACGTGAGACAGTGCCGTGTGAGGTTTCCATAGCTACAGCACAAAAGTCATCCATCCTTTCAAATATGTTATGGGAGCCCCAGGTAAGCAGGTTCCAGAACAGGGGGAGGGGGCGGAGGGGGGAGAGTTCGCCGTTATGTATCTCAGCTGGTACAGGTTACAGAACGGGGGGCAGGGGGGGTAGAGAGTTCTCCGTTATGGGTCTCAGCTGGTATCTGAGGACGGTCTTAGCTTTCGGGTTGGTGGAGCTGGTGATATTGCCAAAGACTTAGAGTGACATTTGCAACTACATTGGGGAAAACGAGAGGTAGACAATAAATAGCTATTACTGTGGCTGAAGATAATTCAACTCTCCATGGTGACAAAGTTCTAGTCAGCCAGCACATCCTGTAGGTTCTGGGCCTGGGAAGCGGCTTCCTTGATGGGAACTTTAATCCTCAGTGCAGTTTAACTCAAGCACTGCTTATATTCTCAAAGGAACACAGCTGTCCCCTCGCCCAGTAGCAGTGCGTCTATCTCATCCGTCAGGCAATGAGCATTTTGTTACCTTCTGAGAGACTTCTAAAAGCATGCCTTCTAAGAGGGTCTTGCTTTCTTCTTAAACTCATGACATCTGGAGATGTTGCCCTTTGCTGAAGTGTTGTGCCCGAATCCCCCCTTTAAATGTATGCTAATGCACAGGGTGGGGAAATGCCAGCTGCGTCCATCCCTGGGCTCCTATTAGAGGAGATTGTTTGTGATGTATCGGTTTAATGTGACAGTTGAAAAGTGCTTGGATTTGCCACTTTCCCTGGGAAGTCATCTTAGAGTTCCCGGCAGACAGCATGGGACGATCCTGCTCACTTTCTTACCTAGTGGTGTTAATGGAGTTCTAGCCTACAAGAATTACCTCAGAAATTTGGTGTGGGAGGGAGCACAGATAGGGAGAGAGAATTTTTAAAATGTGCCCTGTCTTCATAGGGCAGATCCCCTGTCATACAGCACATTGATCTTCCTGAAGCGGGAGGAGGCCACTGCCATTTGGGGAGGAATGCCACGTGGTTGTGCCAGTCAGTGCGAAGTTTTCGGCCAAGTGTGAGTGATCTCTGTGGAGTCTCAACATCGCCCTCAGGCACTGGCTTCCACACCTATGTATTGTGTGTGTTACAGTTTTGTAAGAAATGAAATATATAGGGTCTATTTTCAATATCAGAGGCGCCTCAGACTTATGTTTACCAGATCAAAGACAGTCAAGAGATGCTGGGCCTGTCTTCCCTGGCAGCTGCTGCCTACATTATCCTAAGTTTGAAAACTTACACTCTGATCTGCACCTGAACCCATACATCACAGAAAGGGAACAGACCCTGAGCCCCCAGAAGATGGGGGTTTTAGGTGGAGCTGCAGTAGATGGACAGGAAGGCTGTGACTCTCTGAAGTACCCGGCCAAAGGGGAAAAGAAGGCAGCAACTTTAAATTAAGACTATGGAAGCCACTGTTGCTACCAAATGGGACTACAGCCAACCTTGCAAAAATAAAAAGTGAACATTTTTTTTCTTTTCTTTCTTTCTTCCTTTTTTGTTTTTAAACAGGGTTTCTCTGTGTAGCCCTGGCTGTCCTAGAACTCACTCTATAGACCAGGCCGGCCTCGAACTCACAGAGATCTACCTGCCTCTGTCACCTCAGTGCTGGGATTAAAGGCATGCACCACCACTGCCTGGCTAAAGTGAACTTTCTTACCCCTTCCACTACTTGCAGTAACTTGAACTGGTTATTAGAAAGCAAAGGTCTTATTTGTCCAACTCTGTGGCAAGGAAGTGCACTGGGCCTGGGCCTCAGGATGGCAGATGGCACTTGGAGACCTGCCCTTGGGGACAGCTGTTGAAGTTTTAGGCAGCACCACTTTGCAGTCTCTCGCTGCACAGGAGGGGAAGGGGGGAGGGGGAGGGGGAGCTTATTCCCGGTGTTTTATGTTAATTGTTCTGTACTAGGTTATAGATGCTCTCAGACAGCTAGAAGTTAACTCTTGCTGTCTAGCTTGTGTGCCGGGTACTTTTAGGACATCTATGCTGAGTGGCTTGCATTTTAAATGGCTTCCATCAGCCACTTATAACCACGATCAGCTTACAGACAACCTCCACTCCTTATTCTGCCTGCAGAGGACCCCAGCCTGCGTGTTGCCGGCTTCTGCCTCTGGGTAGCCACAGTTTGAGCCACCAGCAGATCTTGGTCTATTGTCTTGACCAGCAGGAGACAGGATGGAGGGTACATGCTGACTCCGGGACATGCTGACTCATCAGGGACAAGATCATATCCTTGCCCTGCTCACTCGCATCTCTGGCAATGGTGCAGTCACGTGGTTATTTGGCAGCAAGGATGATGGAAGAAAGGATCGGAGGCCACAGGGTAAAAGGAAATGTCTTTCACTAAGCAGAGGACAGTGAGTCATAAAGCATGCTCACCTCCGGGACAGCTGCATGGAGAGAAGCTACTGGGGAAAAGCACACGTGTATTATAAACTCAACTACGAATTCTTTCTGTATCAGCCATGTTCTGCTCATACTCTGAAATGTAAACAGAGCAAGGAGAAATTAGAGGGCAAGATTACAATTACATTTCCACCAAATCGGTTGTGTCAGCTCTCCCACGAAGGCCATCACATTTACGGATCAGAACTGAGCTCTTAAGCCAACAGCTGTTGAGGACAAGCTGGATTAAGCAGCCTGCTGGTGCCTTGTTACGGAGCCAGACAGGCCTCTGTGTGGTTTGCTACCCAGAGCCTCTTCCTTGGCAGGAGACGGTGGAAGTCGGTGGAGTGTGATGCGGGGGCTGATGGACAAGTGAATGAGAATTTTGAGGTGATTCTTTAAAAAGCAAACTGTTGCCTTGATTTAAAAACAAGGGCTCATTTCTCTAAAGCGAGATGGTGTGGTTTGAGGACAACACATTGCCCGCAGTTTCATTGGAACACTTGGTCCCCACTTAGCAGAATTGTTGGGGGAAGTTATAGAAACTGCAAGGGATAGATGCTTGCTGGAGAAAGTCACCATAGCCTGCCTTCTCAGCCCCTCCCTCTCTCCTACTGCTTTCTGATCCTTTCTTTCTCTCTCTTATGTCTTCCTGGTCCTCTTAGATGTATAAGGCCCGCAGCACATGTCCCTGATAGCATGAACTCTGCCATGCCTTCTCCACCGTGGTGGGTGGTGGCCTCAAACCAGTTCGCTTGCTTCTGTAAGCCATTCTATCCCACCACAGCAATGGAAAGGAGACTAAAAAAACACTGAAATGCTAAATCAGCTCGCAGGATGTCTCTGATGAGTCACAGGCTTGTCTGCAGCTTGCCTTCAGGAAAGAGTCCTGAGAGTGAACAGTACGCCAGCCAGGTGGTCTCAGGGCCAACTTCAGACAAGGTGGGCAAGGGAAGGACCCCTGATCATGGTCCACCAGCTGCCATGAGAAGTTGCTTGCTCTGGTCTATGGCATGGCAGAACTGGGTGAGAGAGTCATTAGCGTTCCTGTGGCTGCCACCTCTGTCCTATCCCTCAAGTCTCTCCATGGACCCCTGTCATGGGTGTGGTGAGCATTCGTAAGATGGAGTCAGAAGACAGGCAGCATACGTGTGTCACTGTGACAAATACTGGCAACGAAATAGGAAAAAATGTCCATGCACTTTGTGTTATAAGAAGCATTAGTCCTCAGGGCTGAGCTCTCTCAGGTCTCTCTAGAAGTATTATCCACTTATACTGATCTATGATCTCTATCCAGTTACTTTAATTTTCAATGTGAAGTGAACGCTGAGTGTTACTTTTCTCCACACCAGTGGGCCATGAAGTGTCAGTCACTGAAAAGATCATTGTTCCCTTGGAAGCACGTCCAGAGAAAGATACAGAAACATGAAGTCTATCATTAAAAGATCAGTCAATGCTTAACTTTAAAAGGAAATGTGTACACACATATGTATGTATACATACATATATATATGTATACACACACACACACACACACACACACACACACACACATATATATATATATATGACCAAGAAATTATACTCATAACCTTAGGGAGAAAAACACTCATCTAACAAAATAGACAAAATAATTGAACAGACACTTGAGAAAAGCAAACAAGAGACGATGAGCGTGTGAAAAGATATTCATAAACGTTTCCTCAGGGAAACACAAGTCACACTGGACTGATACTGTGCCATTTATACTCCTATGCACAGTATGCAGTGCTGCGAAGAACCAAGCCGAGCCTTGTGGGCAAGACCACCAGGCAGTTTCCTGCCAGGAGAAGTGCACCTGTAGCATAGTATCCAATGCATTACTCTTGGGGGTTCATCTGTGGCATCATGTCTGATGAGTTACTCTTGAGGATTCACTAAGGAGAAAATGAACAAATGAATATTGTGCATGACTGTTCATGGCACCTCCAGTTACAATAACAGAATCTGTCTTATGTTTACATGATGAAAAGGTGGTGACCAGCCTAGTTATTGTCTCTTTCCAAGAAGGTGCCATTTATCTGTAAGTCTGAGTGCAGCACACAGCGTGCACTCTCTCTCTCTCTCTCTCTCTCTCTCTCTCTCTCTCTCTCACACACACACACACACACACACACACACACACACACACACACACTCACATGCACATGCACATGCGCACATCAAAATAGATGAACCTCAAAGCCACTTGGTCCAGGGAAGACTCCAGACACACAGTACCACAATGAGTGATTCTGTTCATGTACATAATTTTGTGCGTGCACATGTGTTGGACAGAAGTCAGCCTCCAATATCCTTTCTCAGGCACCATCCACCTTTGTTTTGTTTTGTTTGTTTTGTTTAAACAGGGTTTCTTGCTGGTCTGGAGTGGACCAAGTAGTTTAGGCTGGCTGACCAACAAGCCCAAAGGCTCACCTGTCTCCTGGTCTGACATTTACATATGAGTTTTGAGTTGATAAGTTACAGAACGCAGGCAGCAGTGGGCATCAGAGAGAGTTTTGGTCTTTACAAACCAAAACTTTGATGTTGGCCGGTTTACATCTTGCTGAATGTCAACCCATGCCCCAGAGTCGCTTCCCCCCGGAGGAGGCAGCACCAGGCCAGCCCCACCTGCTCCCTCCAGGCTTTATCCTTCCCACCCCAGGATCCATCTGTCTGCCGTGATTCAGGAGAGGAGATATTTATTTTCGTATATTTTTTTAAAAAGTAGCTATCGATAAAATGATTTGATAAAACGTTGCTGATTTTTAAGAATGGGGAGTAGGCACACAGCTTGTCTCAGACTCTTCTACATGTTATTCCAACTTTGTTTTCCTACCCACACGACAAAACCCCTGGGGGTCCTAGGTTCTGTGCCCAGTTCTCTTCTGGGTGACTATAAAGTCCTCTCATGGAAGAGAACTCCCCTATTTCTTAGCCTGGAGTGTAATCAGTGACTAGCTTCGCCAGTCCACTTTACGCTCTGTAAAAACAGCTGACTAGATCCCTGTCACCTTGTCCTGCATCTGGGGCACAGGTGCATTCTGCCAGCCTCCAGATCCCAGCAGGGACCCTACGCTGACCTGACCGACCGCTCAAGCCAGTGTGAGCCTTAGGGCCCAGCCCGCGCACAGCATGGCAAGTTCTCAAGTGTAGCCTTGAGAAAGTGCAGAAAAGTGCCTTGCTGCGTTCCAGCTTCAGGTGCTGGACAGAGTTCTTATGGCATTTCTGTTGCTCAGCGATAAGGCTCCGACCAAAAGAACTGTGGGAGGAAGAGTGTGCCGTACTATATAAGTGCGGCTCGCGGTCCTTCAGGAAGCCCAGGTAGGAACAGGAAGCACCTGGTCACATCATGTCCACAGCCACACGTCCATGTGTGCTCAGGGGCAGCTAGTCCTCACCACTTCCGTGTGGTCCGAGGCCCCCAACCAGGAAGTGGTACCATCCGCAACAGGCTGGGTCTCCCCGTATGAGTGAGCTAAATTAAGACCCCCTCCCCCACAGACTCCCATTCACCAACCTGTCTCTGCAGTCGCCTCTGTGACTCCTCCCAGGGGACCTCAGCTATGGCCCAGTTGACAAGGCAAAGCCAAGCAGCCAAGCATCACAGATAGTGTCTGAGAGTCACGGCTGTGCTCTAGGTGTGAAAGGAACTACAGGATGACTTATAGCCAGGGATCACAGCACCACTGTGTCCATGGCCACACCAACTTAACTATAGAAATCAGCGATTCCCAGGTGACTCCGATCTAAATTGCAAGTTTGTGAATGTTGAACGCGAACAAGAACAGTGGCGCATCCTGAGTTCAGATCAGCTCCTTGGATGTCAGAGCGCGTCTCCTCCCCTCACTGACACTTACGGATGTATAACAGAATTCATACCGCAAACGCAAAAGTCCTTCCCTCCCACTTTCAACACTTCACACGTTTTTAAAACTATAACCACATTGGAGGCAGAGCTGGTCTCTTTTGCTTACTTCTTTTTTGAGTTTTAATTTTAGTTTATTCTTTGGAACCTTTGTACATTGTAAACTGATCATACCCACCCGTCCAATTCTCCCCAGCACCCCCACCCAGCCCAGCCCATCTTCCTCCCAACTTCATTTCCTCGAATTTATTTGTTTATTTGATGTGGCTGAACGACAGTAAAAATAAACATTGACTAACCCCCACTAGAAGCTGCAGTCAGTGGCACAAGTGCTCCTTGGGACCCTGTCCCACACACAGCTCCGTCAGGAAACAGCCTGAGCACTGTTCTCTGCTACGGTCCTCAAAGCCTTCAGGAAATGTATTGCATCTTCTGCCAGCTTGCTCCTGATGACTTTACAGAGGCAACAAGTGGTGAGTGAACACTGGCAGCAAGTCACAGTCCTCACCCTAACATCAGCTCCAAACTCAACGACCAACGCAGGACTTCCCTAACACCCACCCAGACCTGCACGTCATACAGGGTGAGTGAGAGTTATCGGGCTTATCCGTTTATGAAACATTATCAAGTGTGAGAACCTTGGCCCGCAGTGTGCTGCGTAGCTGTGCATCTTTTGAGTACTTGTGTGACCGTGTGTAGGATGGGGGGGTGGGGGGGTGGGGGTGGGGGTTCAGCTACCCTGGGAAGCTCTCTGTGATGAGCTGTGCCTCAGTCTCCCAGAGTTAGGGGGAGCACACATGAGACCTGTTTTCTCTCTCCCGGGGGGGAAGCTACAGGCTAAATGTGTTGGGGTCTGGAGCTCTGCAGGCTAGTAGCAGGAAGCTCTTGGGAACCACACTCACAGTTTCCCACCCAGGCCACCAGAAGATGAACTTCATCCAACAAGGGATAGCAATTTGAGGGGTGGGGGAGAGAAGTGATGGGTGCCCCCCCCCAGCTGTAGGCACTCCTGATCCCATTTAATCCCAAAGGTTTTACGTTATTGCCTACACCTCTGCTGCACAGACAGAGGTTCTGTGATTCATCTAAGACTTCAGTGACTCAACCATGAGTCATACTGGAATCATCCGGCGTCTGGGACCAGGTCGGTAGCTATAACACTGTATGGCTTCTTGCATTCAGTCCTTAAAGAAGACATTTTATTTAAAAGAATGAAGATCAAATATAACCCAAGTCATTTCCAATATCCCATAATAAAAAATTTGATAAGAGAACCTTCAATCTCCTGCCATCTAAATTCGTGCTATGACACATACATGTAAACTACAAAGACTCCAGGATCTAATCCAGAACAATTAACACCTGCTGTTTCCTCCCATTCCCCACACCCAGATGCAGTACCACAGAAGGACAGCAGGGGGCGGTGATGCCCCACAGTGAAGCTCAAGGTTCGGCAGCGTTGCAGCTCCCTGTGCTGTGTTTGGTCTCTGGTGTGCCTGCCTGTTTCAGTGAGAGTGTGTGGAAATAGAGCACACGCGTTAGTTTTCAAATGAAATGTTGTCCTTTTCCACGTGTGAAGTCACTCCTATATAGACATGTATGGATACACATCAATAGCATGGGATAAGAGGGAATGGGAGCTAAGTTAGGGACAGATTGTGACTTCTTTCAGCATACTTGGGGGTAAGATAGTTTGCCCGGCTGGGATAAGCTCTTGGTTTCAGCTACCAGTTCTGCAAAGAAAAAAAAAACCCAATGCCTCTAAATATAGTAACTCAAATAAACATTTTAAATCAATGTAGGAACTTTTGGATGATATTGTATATTCATTTTTATGATTTAACTTTGCCTGACTACCTTCCTGGTAAAATACGCATAAAATTCAAAGCAACATATATATTTATGATGCAACAGGAAAGGACTTAATGTCCAAGATTCATAGTCTAGCTCCAGGGAGGCAATCGCACTAACTCAGGTGGTGCCCAAAGGCGGGGCGTCAGGGCAAGGAGGCAAACAGAGTCACTGTCTCCGTGGTGCCCATCCCCACAGACTCAGCCATTCTCTCTGATGGCAGACTCAGGCTGCTCCTTTAAGATGCCCTACCAGAAGCCTGTCAGGACGCACCAGCCACGGGCACAAGGCACAGGACCCACACTGGCAGACAGGCTAGAAGGGCAGGCAGAGTCCTGTCGGAGGGTCCAGTGCGCCATACGTGGGAGTGAGCTCAGTGTTCTCCAGAGACCACCTGTACTCACTCGCCTGGTGGTGGGCAGCCGGCCACTCTCCATAGCCAGTCCACAGAATGGAGAGTGAGCCATTCTATGTGAGGAAGGGAGAGGGGACCCAGGAGAGATGACAGAGGGATGAAAAGGCGTATTCTATGGCAACATGTTCAACTTTCTAAGTCTTTCTTTCACTGTTTTATTGTTTATTTTATGTGTATTGGTGTTCTGTGTAAGTGTTTGCCTGCGCACCACATGTGTGCAGGGCCAGAGGAAGGCATTGGATCTGCTGGGACTGGAGTTGCAAACAATTGTGAGCTGTCATGCGAGTGCCAGGTATCAAACCTGCGCCCTCTGGAAGCACAGCCAGCGCTCTTAACTGCCGAGCCACCTCTCCAGCCCTAAAGGTATATATTAATATTTTACTTTATTTATTTATAAACATTCTGAAATGGGAGTCTCACTATGTACCCTTGGCTGGCATGGTGCTCTCTATGTAGACCAGGCTGCCCCTGACTCACAAAGGTCCAGCTGCCTCAGACTCCGAGTTCCGGGATTAAAGGTCTCAATTATTTATTAAGAAACTACTAAATGTTGGCAGTTTATAGAACACTGGAGATAAAACACAGGAACTGCTGTGCTGATGTGACACTGATGCTGAAAATAGAAAATGAAGTCCATGTCATAAGCCTTTAAGCAAAACCTCTTGGTCTACCGTACAATGAGAGTACTTCCTTAAAACACTGTAGTGGATTAAAAGTTTGGGGCATGCTAAGGTTTCATAACTACAATATGTAATTTTCATAGTGACTATTTTTAAAGAAAAGAATTATAAAAATAAATTTGAGGGCCAGTGAGACGGCTTGGGGGGGTACAGGTGCTTGGAGCCAAGAAGCAAGACTGAGGACCTGAGCTCGGTCCCCAGAACCCACAGGAGGAAGAGAAGACAGACTCCAGGAAGTTGTCCTCTGGCCTCTGCCTATGTATCAATGGTTTATTCATGCACACGCCACATGCCATACACACACACACACAGCACAGCACACATGCATGCACACTCATATAAAATGTGTGACAAGGAAAAGCTTCAGCACGTAGATGTGTTTTCTCTCTTTCCCCATCAGCCATCATCAGGCACAGACAAATGTGAATACTTCAGGGATTTGCCTTGTAAATCAAGCACAGTTTCTTACCATTACCTAGAACATCTTTACTGGTGAAACACTCTTACTGGTGAGTCCTTTAAATGCAGATGTCATTTTGTTCAAGTTACCTGGAGATCCTTGATTGGTTATTTGAGGCATAATATGCCAAAATTTTCTCCAATGGCAACTGGATCACAATGAAGAAAAATTTACTATAAAAATGAAGAAACGGGTAGGTGAGGACTCAGATTCAGGACACGGTACACTGTCTAAACCGTGACACAACTGAGCTTGGACACACACTAGTGTGGGGATAATCCTACTAAAGTGCTCACTTCTCATTAGAAATAATAAATTGGATGTGTATCTACCCCAATCTGAATGAGTTCAAATTGAGAAGGCCTATGTCTTTGCAGCAGGTACATTAATGAGATATTTAATGAGACAGTTATTTGATTTACCATATAAAAATCAGTGGTCAGAAGGCTGCTTTGTACCAGGTAGTCTATTTGGCCACAAGATAGTCAATATTATGCTATAAAATCATGTAAGGCTGAACTATTCCGTCTTTAGATGGCTTGGTCACTGTATATATTGTAAGTCAACATGTACAGCATATGTTTGGGAAAGCAACAGCCAGCTGAGAGTTCCCAAAGTGTCAGAATGTATTATCTACAACATACAGCCTTGAAAAGCAATGCAGATATTGTTAACTATTAATTATTTTGGCAACATCACATATGTGTACAAGACATTGTGACCATATCTCCCCCATTGCTGTCTCCCCACCTCACTCCTGTTGTCCCCTTCTTTCTAAATCATCTTCTGGAGGCCTTCCTGCTCAGATGGAAAGGAGTCTTGGGACTTGGGATCCCAGGAACCACAGCTCTGAGGTGAGACAGTGTCCCTGTGGAAGGGCATCCTCAGACACCAGAACCCAGAAAACACAGCTGTGAGGTGAGACAGTGTCCCTGTGGAAAGCCATGCTCAGACATGGGAGCCTGGGAACCACACAGCTCTGAGAGGAGGCCTCCTCAGCAGAGTTGTTGCAGCTCCCAGGGGAGGGTCTCCCGCAGAACTGAGCTCAGGAGCCTCAGCCCTGCTCTACTTTCTAGCTTCTTCCTTTTTTTTTTTTTTTTTTTTTTCCTCTCCTTGGCTTCTTCTGATGAGAGAGTCACACCAAGGAGGAAATCTCATAAAGGTGATTTATTGGAAGGG
This sequence comes from Acomys minous, assembly GCF_964271855.1. Lineage (NCBI taxonomy): Eukaryota > Metazoa > Chordata > Mammalia > Rodentia > Muridae > Acomys > Acomys minous. Next base: position 6,980,631 of record NC_140486.1, on the reverse strand, counting down.
TACGGGATGTGGAGGGACAAATACAGGGTTGGCTGGCCCTGCTCCCTGGAGAGGACAGTAGGGAACTGAGCAGACATGCCCTTTATATAGGATTTCTTAGGTGGAGCTTTCTAGGGCAGAGATTTCCAAAGTGAGGATCAGTGGGGTTTCAAGTCCTGAGCTTGGAGAGCTCAGAGATTGGTAGGTTTTCTTGTTCAGGGATTGGTGGGTTTTCCTGCTCAGGGATTGGTGTCATTTTGTTCAGACTTTTCACTTAAAATTAGCATAGTCTGGGAAGGGTCCTACTGAGGGACTGGAGATGACCTTCGAGGCAGTTACAGAGTCTGGAAATGCTGTCATAACAGTTATAGAGGTTGAGAGGTGGGACTTGGCTGATAGAGCTCCTCAGACGAGGCTTGGAATCCAGGTGTGACCACTTTCCTGATTAGAAGGTTCACAGAGTTTACAAAGTCTACAACTTACAAAGGGATTCCAAGCCACTTGAGTCTTTAGACCCTCTTTAGAAAGCAGCGTTTGTAGCATCCCACTCCAACCTCTGGCTCTTACAACCTTCCCATCAGCTCTTCCTTGGTCTTGGAGAAGGTTATAGAAATGTCCACTTTAAAAAAAAAGAGAGAGAAATTTTCTTTTAAAAAATTGAAAGTTGTATTTATTGCACAGCTCTTCTTGGCAACGTAGTATGAACAAATGTCTAGTCACCCCAATGAGAGAACCATGGACCAAAAACAACAGCTCCACCCAAATCTGTCTTCATGAGCCAATGAGTTTATTGAGATCGTTCACAGGGTTGTGGGGGATTCTCAGGCAGCTCTTTAAAATCCCATCCCAGCATGCATTGCACTCATGAAAGCTACATCCTTAAAATTTCCCTGTGCAACTTGAAGATGATGGCTCCTCTGAAGAGCCTCCTCCTCATGTTTGTCCACTGCTTATAGAGCATCAGAGATGCCTTGGTATCTTGGAAGGTTCTGAGCCATGTGATGGTTCCTCCTTCTTCAAGGGAGATTGTTTCAGTTCAGAAGAAATAGCCATGCAGCAGCCTTGAACTTTCAACACTGGGCGGATATGTAATAAGAGGAACCTGATCCTGTGTTCGGTATTCTGATGATAAGTGATGTTACAGAAAGAGCGGTTTAAAACATTTTGCTCTGATTTGCATGAATACACATCTCTTTTAGAAATATAAAAACTGTAAATTACATCTTTTAGTTGACTTGGCATCTTCTTTTACCCTCACTTTTGACATCACAGTTTAGGTAATAAATGGTCTAGTTGCCATAGTTACAGGCCACTAGCCTACCCCACGTGAGGGTTTTGCCCTTCCCTTGTTATTTTTGCTGTGCCATGCCTCTGTAAGCCACTCTCAGGTTGAAGCCTGCCTGACTAGGGAATAATTCAGATGCCCTACGCTCTGCCCCCATTTAAGCAACCATTATCTTTAAGACCCCAAATACATAAGAAACGGTGTCTTATGAAAAGGAAATCTGAGAAGAAACAAGAAATGTCCCCCTAGAAAGTGGATTATTCATGCTTCCCCCGTCCTCCCTCTGAGCAAAAGTGCTGACCCTGAGTAGTGTGAAAGAGCCCTGTCTCCACAACCGAGACAAAGGGCGAGCCTGCAGCCTGCTTGAGTCACCTGTCAGTAACAAGTTAGCCTGTAGGCATCTCCTAGCAGAGAAGAATCTTAGGAAACTGAGGCAGACTCACATGAGGTAGGTAAGGTATGGAGCGTTATGACATCATGCCCCAGCCTACAGTATATGTCACTTGCCACCACCAAAAGCAGAAGGCCATGGAGCGAATAAAAAAACAAATCAGTAGGTGGCAGGAACATCCAGAATCAAGGTGCAGGCCTGGAGAGACGGCTCAGTCATTACAAGGGTGCACTGCCCTACAGAAGACCTGCATTCAGGTCCTAGTACCCCCATTAGTGGATCACAACTGCCTGTTACTCCAGCTCCAGTGGGTCCATTGCCCTCTTCTGGACTCTGCAGGCACCTACACACATGCATATACCAACACACACACACACACACACACACACACACACACACACACACACACAATCAAAAACTAAAATAAGTCCTTTGAAACAAAAAGAATCAGGATGCCACATGAAGTACCAGTTATTTCAAAGCTAGCCTCATAGCAATGCTTCAAGGAGCATGTACAGCATGGATAAAAGTAAAAACATAACGCCTCGCCAAAGAGACTCAAATGTCAGGACCATAATGGGAGCTGGGAGGGGCTAAGGTCACAGTTCAGAACTGAAGCTTCAAATAACGCACCTAATTCAGGTCTCTTCAACAGTGGTCACTGTCAAAGGTCACTAAATCAGTGTCACTAAATCTCCAGGTAACAAGCACATAGGCCCCCAGTCTCCAGATTCCATAGAAAGAAATTTCGATAAACTCTCCACACTGAAGTAAATGATGTTCAGAAAAGGCCTGCTACCGATGGGATAGAGCGGGCATCTCGCTGAGTTAGAGACTGCCTTTCATCTTCTGCACATGTAATCACCAGCCATCCAAACTGCGTTCACACCTTCCCAAAGCTAGTATCTCACCCTCAATTCTTCATTTTCTCATCTTTGATTCTTGCAGTAGCATATTTAGCACTTATGAGCACACATTGTCAGGCTGAAAAAGATGTTTGCATCTTGTTATGTGTTTCTGAATATGATAATAGCCACCTAATTCAGTTCTGCCTTCAGATAAAGCCATTGTACTTACTCAGCTCTGATTTGGGCTTGAGAGCTCCTAATTAAGCATGTTGGTATCTCAGCTTCCAAAAAATAAGCAACGTCCACATGTTGGGGATCTGCACTCTCTTCAAGGGTTGACTTGGGTCATACAAATCCCCAAGGCAGGGAAGGACACAGGTATCAACACAGGGTCTCAGGTGAAGACTGAGATGAATGTTTTATATCTACAAAGAATTATATCAAGAGGTGGCAAAGACTGTCAACTTGATAGGATTTAGAATGAAGGAGGGGACACACCTCTGGGCATGCCTATAGAGATTATGTAGATTAGGTTAAGAGCCATTGCTTGGCAACACCAACCCACAGACTGCGGTCCTAGAGCAGCTAAAGGGGAGGCTGAGCTAAGCTTCATACCCTCTCTACTCCTGATGCAGATGCAGATGCAGAAGCAGATGCAATGTGACCAGCTGCCTCAAGCTAGTACCACCAGGACATATCCAACCCGACAGACTGTACCCCTAAACTATGAACCAAAATAAATGCTTCCTTACTTAAATCACTTTTGTTTCATTCCAACAACAAGATAAGCTGTTTTGAATTCAGGGCATTGCTTTTATTTTTTAAATCAAACTCTGATATTTTCTACCCTTACTTAGTCTATTATTCATGTGTCAAAACTCCACAGGATATATATCCTGTCATTAAAGTATTGCTTTACTCTTGCTTCACCTAATTTTCTACTGCTGTGACAAAGCATCACAATCGAGACAACTTATAAGAGAAAAATTTTAACTGGGCTTGCAGTTTCAGATTAGACTCCATGATGGAAAAGCGAGGACTAAAGGCAGGAAGAGCTGAGAGCTCACATCTTTACCCATAAACAAAAGAACTAGCTGGAGATGGCATGAGACTTCTGAAACCTCCAATCTGCCTTCAGTGACACACCCACCAGGCCACACCCACTAATCCTTCCCAAAGAGTTCTACTGAGGACTGAGTATTCAAACACGTGACTCTATGCGGGCATTCTCATTCAAACCCCCACAGCCTGTGTCCTCTTTGAGTTTATTATATCATTTCCATCTCTTTAAACCACATTCAAAGTCTAATTAAAAGCCCATCTTCTTTAGAAAGCCTTCTAAAAACCTCTGTAGCAGAATCAAAGGACATCGTTGGTTGGACCATGTATTTAAGACATGGATGTGGGGTGTTTTGTTATTTTACTCAACTTACATTTGTATCTTATTTGTTACATTTTTTAAAACTTTCTCTCAGCGGGGATGTTCTTGAATTTTCTTTGAATTTGGCAAATGACTGTAATACATAATACAGGCACGCAGAAGATGGTTGCTAAGTTGTTGATTCCACTCAGCATGGGAATGAAAGTGTTCTCTCTGGAAATGCAAGCTATTAACACATTATAATTCTTTTATTTCAAAACTGTCTGCTCTAAGATCTCATGAGCTGAGATAAAAACTTAATGCAACTCTCAAGAAGAAGAGATGGAGGAAGGGAACAAGGAAGAAGAGGAGGAGGAAGAGGAAGAAGAAGAAATGCTTCATTTCAAAACTATAATAATTCCAATTTATTTATTTTATGTGTGTGTTTTGCCTAAACGTATGTATGTGGATTACATGTGTGCTTGGTGCCTGCAGAGGTCAGAAGACATCATCAGATACCGTGGAGCTGGAGTTAAGGATAGTTGTGAACTGCCGTGTGGGTTCTGGGAATCCAGCTAGGCTCCTCTTCAAGGCCATTAAGTGCTTTTAACTACCACTTCATCCCTCTGGCCCCTCAAAAGGCATACTCATTTATAAAACGTAAGCTAG